>NC_050446.1:22638579-22673579 GCF_903995425.1 Onychomys torridus
ACACTCCTTCTAACTCAAGGAGGTCAACAAGGTGCATTTTCATCTCATAATCTGGCTTTCTAAGGCGTGCTGATGAATGCGATTATTTAACCAACTAGAGAGCTGCTGAACGGGAAACTCAAAATGGAAGCTTTGTTACTGTCTCAATAAACTGAAAACTGTCCCGTGAAATAAGACATTTCTAGTGGCCTACAACATATGGCCACCTCCAGGCAATTCTTCCCTTCCTTACGTTTTAAGGCAAGGACTGTGTAAGAGCAGTAAAGATGGCATCATCAATGGCTTTGTGTGTTACATCATGAGTTAGCTGCTTTAAAAGTGGTCTTTAGGTCTTAAACAGGAGCAAACTGCCAAGTTAGAAGAGAACAGAGTAGAGGCAAGAAGACTGTAAGAATGTCTTCTCAGACATAGGGTTCTAAGAACAAAACTTTCAGAAGAAACCATCTGAAATACAAACTAGAAAGATGTATCTCATGGATCTGAACTAGCTCCAAATAGTGTTTTCCCTCTAGAGTTTTCCATGAGATGTCAGCCACTTGTTGAGTGTTAAAATACTCTTCAGTTAGAGAACGTTGTACTTCCTTTCACATTCCAGGAGTTTCTAACCAGTGTTTGGAACTTGAAACCACTGCCAAGCCTAAACACATCTGGTTGATTCCAGGCCACAAATAGCACTGGAATGCCTTCAACACCTTCTGTAGCTGTCATACTTAAAAACTTTATTTCCAAAATAGAACTGACAAAAAAAAATTATCAGCCTGATGCTCCAGAGTTAAAGTCAAATGTGTGGTGCAGAGCTTGATGTACTATGACAACATACATGAAGGCAGGTGCTTCAGTTTCCGACTACAAACTCTCATTTCAGCAAATTACATTAAAACATCAGCATTAGTAGATGCAACTCCATTTTCATTTGCTAAGTGTCATGTTATGAGATTAGGAGCCCATTCTGCACACTTCAGGTATTCAGTTATATGGTGATATACAATCTCAATTAGTAAACAAATATCTTTAATAATGTTATTGAATGCCTCCAGGGCATGTCACTGCTTAGAAAATGCAGTAGAATGGCTATATGTTGTTTCATTGATGGTTTTTTCATTTTACTGGAATATCCAATATAAATTAGTGATGAGTGATATGGGAAGGCACAATATTTAAGTAAAAAACTTTTTGGTTTTTTGTTTGTTTGTTTACCTGCAAGATAAGAATTCAAAAGTATTTGTTGGTGCTTACCAACTGGGAAATGTAGACAGCATTATATTAACCTATTTCAAGACAGCTAAGACCCCAAAGATAACAAGTTTCATTTAAGACATATGAGAACCATTCTTTAAGTTTAGAAAAAGATGTTTTATATGAGGTAAACTGAATGACAGAACATTCTTGTAGAATGGTAGGAATCTGGGTAGACAACGAGAGGAAGTAGAAGTATATGTGAGAAAAACTTAGGAGTGTTTGATTCTTTTTTTTTTCTAACATTTCAGGAAATGTTCAAGCTTCTATGGTGCAATTTTGGCCTTTTTTGTTTGTATGTGCATATTTAAAGTGATGATGTTACTCAGAAAAAGGTTAGTCACTGCTAGCAGTAGTAATTATGCCATGGAGGCAGAATGGTGTAGTGCTCAATAAGGGGGATGAGCTGTGGAATTTCACAGAAATCTATCTTTTAAGACAGGCTGTGGTACAGTCTCAAGTATGTCAACTGCTTTGAGGATCAGGGTCTTTGCAGATAAAGGAAAGTCATTTGGGGACTTAGCCTGAAGATTGGACACAGAGTGATGGAGACAGGATATGTAGTACAAGGACCTCATTGTGAAAGGCCAATGAGAGTTAAATCACTTAACTCTTATCCACTGATACATGTTCAACCATTTCCTAAAGTCTAAGCAGGATACATGCATCAAAGAGCAGACAGAGTACATGCAAGAAATAAATCTGAGTGGAGATAAACCACACATGAAATTTTTCTTGTTGCTTGAATTGTTAAAACATGCATGAGCAAAACTGTCCCATGGTGTCTTTTTGATACTAATGTCTTATCAGCTCAGGATCAAAGGTGGTCAACCAGTTAGACCACTTCATGGAGACAATATATGAAACATTTTGAATGATCTTTAAGCCAGTAAGGATTTTTATTTTTCTAAAATAGTAAAACCAGAGCAACTTTCTGGACCGAAAGCAACCATCCTCCAATACACAATTTCCTGACCTTTTAGAAATGCATGGGAGATG
The DNA here is from genome assembly GCF_903995425.1 of Onychomys torridus. Lineage (NCBI taxonomy): Eukaryota > Metazoa > Chordata > Mammalia > Rodentia > Cricetidae > Onychomys > Onychomys torridus. The sequence goes on from NC_050446.1 coordinate 22,640,815, forward strand.
GATTCTATGATAACAGGCAGCCACCTTTCAACGAATTCATTTGATAATAGACATTATGCTTATAACAGGACTGCATTAATTCCTTATCATAGAGTGCCAACCTGCAAGGATAAAGTGCTCAACTGTGATGCTGTGTGAAGGACAAAGGCGGGATATGACTGAGAGCGTTGACTTACCTTGCACTAAATATTCTACTAATCTTGAGAATATCCACTAACAAGTATTTAACAACTCCAATTTAAAATAGGAGTTAATGTGGGCATTTATTTCATTTTAATTCGTTTGATTAGTTTACCTGACTTAAATCAAATGTTCTAGAATCAAATTTCTATATGAACAAGATTCAGAAAAACACTCAAATTGTTCTTAAATGAACCAAAACATTTGGGGGCATTTTTTCACTATTATTTATGTTCATGACTCATCTGACAGCTACAATGAAGACTAAAGTTGGTAACAAATAGAAGGTTTGCAGCATAAAAAAAAAATCACCATATAACTTAGGAACAAAATTGGCCAGATTATTTAAAAATACTTAAATTAAAATTATTTAAAATGTAGACTCTGTCTACTCAAAACTAGAAATATTTTCATTTCTCATATTAATAAGGTGATTTGAAAGTACCTACCACAACGTCTCAACAGAGAAAGCACTCAACAAATGTCAGACTAAAATTTTAGTGCAGTACAAATGAGTCCTTGACAGTGCCTACCAGAAGGTTCAGATCTTTTATTTCAGTCATTGTTTGTGACAATTATTCCAATTGAAGATAACATTTACATAGTATTTCCTTCTCTGTACTATCCAGGGCACCCCCACCCACCAAAATAAATAAATAAGAAATAAAAACAAGCAAACAAACAAACAACAATAAGCCATTGGTAAGAGAATTAAGCAGTATGACTTTGTTATCTGCCTAGGAAATAAATTTAAAGTATATTGAGGCAAAAGAGCACAGATTCTAAGAATAAATAGTCACTAATTTTCTTCTTCATTTAAACAATTCTATAGACAGATAACAAACATACTTTATCAATGACACATTTATAATCAACATTTAATAATCAAATCACAATTCAACTTCATTGCCCAGCCTTAGAATCAAGACAGTTCTCTCTTATAATATTAATATTAATTCATTTAAAATATTACTAGATATTAATATAAACAAATAATAGGCTTATGGGGCCCAATTAGAAGAAAGTAAGCTAAATTCACACATACATCATACTGACAAATTTCATGAAGAATTTTGCTTGGATGGAACCTAATACAATGACAGTAGTAATATTGTGAGATGTTTGGTCAAGAGACCAAAAAGTTAACATACTGAAAACTTGACAAGCTAGGACGCCAACAGGAGGATAATTGATCACCAGTTTAGAGAAACCATTGGATGGTTAGCATCCTGTCGCTAGGCAATGTTTCTAGGCAGCAGATCTCTCATCTTAAAGGACCAGAATATTTTACTTTTAAAATAATGTGCTTTAAAAAAAAATTAAACAGATACACGTTTGTGTTTGTCAACTTTTGGGTCTCTCAACTAGCTGAACACCTATGAAGTTTATGGACTAGCATATTTATAGGAGATAAATATATTGACTAGATGTCAATATGTATGAGAGCCCTCACTAAAATAAAAGTTTTCCACTCACCATTTAGTAAATGATAGAGTTTGCATATGGTCATATAATAAGACCAATCAGAGAGGGAAAGATGCCTTCAGGGATGTGCCTATTGTAGCTGAATAATGAAATACAAAATATATTTGAGGTTGATTAAAATTAAAGTAAATTTAGGCATGAAAATATTTTTTTTTACTCTGTAAATACTTAAATAAGACTCAGTATTAAAGAAAATATAATAAATGAACAGTGTAGGCAAAATTTTGATGTTTCAACTATATTGCATAAGTATAAAGTCTGTGTATATTTGGTAATCAATTTGGGACATTTTGAAAGTATCATTAATTGACCTTTTAAAATAATAGCCACAGAGATCATGGTTGGAACGAAAGGAGCTGAACTGGTAGGACGAGGAGCATGGCTGTTAAAACCTTGGTTCTCTTCACAAAGTGCCCTCAGCCCTAGTGATCCACCAGCACATGCCAACTTTCCCCCAGTGCTCAGCTTGATTCTGGTCACATATGCTCTCTCCAGCACATGGCTAGTGAGAAATCTGGGGAGATTCGAAGGACTTGTTTCCCAAGGTATCCTTCAATACCAGAATGTGTATCATATCTGCAGGTAGTTAAACGATAGCACCTCCTTTTTCCTTTTGCTCCATCACTACTTCCCCCATATGAATTAATGCTATTTTTTGCTCTTGTTTAAAGTAAGAGGTTTTCCTACACTTTCTTCCTCCTTCTCCCTTTCCAACATTTTGAATAAGACTCTATATTTTTCCCCACCTAAGGCTAATACAGCTTGCCATAGTTCTAGTGGAAAAGACTTGGGAAGGGATTAAGGACAGGATGAGGTTAGGTTCCCATGTTTAGGGCAGGAAGATGGGGAGGGAAGAGGGGACATTGATGGAACCCTGCCACAGAGCTGCAGATCTGATCTTGGATTGTGGAAAATATTTTTTTACATAATGGCACTTTTAAGAAAAAGTAATGCACCACCTCTTTAGTCATAGGGAACACTTGACTTTGTAACTGTTGCTGATTAATGACACATGAATGAGAAATATTATTTTAGTGTTTCAATTACAGTAGATTCAGTAGCTTATTTGGTCTCTTGCTTTTTCTATTAAGGAAATAACACATAATTGATTTAAAAGTGGCCAATTTATAGAAACCAAACAAAGTCACCCCAAACCATGGCTTACTTGATGTTTGGATGATTACACTAATATATCATTGACCAGATTTATTATAATATTTTTACACATATATAAATTCGTCATAGCTTAAGAATTTGAAGATACTTTCAATAATTAGCTTTTGTCATGCCATTTCATTACCCTGGGCATTTAAATATTTCTTTGACATGATATGTAAATTTGTTTTACAGATAACTTGAAAATTAGGAAGACAAGCACACTCATAAACACATGAATGATCCAATAAACAGGCAACACGAAAGTCCTACTGAGTTATGCGAAAGCATTACTTCTTTCTTGTTGAAGGTATCAGCATATGCTACATCTTATGTTGCACAAGTGTACTCATTAAATATTATGAAATGTACAGCAGGCCGGAGAGCTCTAGCTAGCTAGTCAAAGTCGCTCATACCTGTGTGTTCGTATTTATGTCGCAGAAGGGAACTGCTTTTCTGGAATGTCTTGTCACATAAGTCACATGCATACATGCCACTTTCTGTCTTCTTTATCTTCTTTCGAGACAGACAGGAATCGGAGTCTGTCATGTCATCTAGGCCTGACATGTAGTCTTGTGCTCCATCAAGCAATTCTCCCTGTGATATAATCACACAGTTCAACACAGTCTCTTCTCTTTGTGTTTACACCAAACAACTATACATAGGCTGACATCAAAAGATCCTCAAAAATGCTAGGTGTCAATCCATCTTATGACTAAAGTCTTTTAATTTTTTCTGAACAATATATGAAATCTCACATTTCAACAAAAACATAAACCTTTTCTGACATAAATGGGAAAAATGGAGTTTTCTTAAATCTTTCATTTTCTTAAACACTGGAAATATCCACAAGTGAACATTAAATATCAGAATTGCTGTATTTTCCAATGTACTTTACTTCAGAAATGATTGGTAGCTGTAGAAACCTCATTTTAATTGAATTTTATATTTAGGTACAAAATATTATTATTATACAATCTATTTAAATGTATGTCTACCAACTAAAAGCCCTAAGCTATATTTTTATATTTAATTTTCTAATTTGAAATAGGGAATATTAATAACACTTTTTATCAATGTTCTATCTATGATAAAACAGCCTTCAGCATTGAGCAATAATGAATGTGGATCAGTAAATTATTAAATTTCTTGATATTTATTTTGTCTTGGTCCAAAGGAGTGCAAACTTGCATGCTAACATACATTTCCATTTGCTAGCCCACAGTTTAGTTTTCTTAGACTATATTTGCACTAATTAATACTAGAGAAGATTAAATAGGCTTAAATGCATTTACAAAGAGGGCAGATGTGTTGTAATTGGAATACTGGACAGCTGTTACAGCCATGCACTGCCATATCGACTCCTATTTTGCAAACAGAGATTATACAAAATAATGCTAAAGCAATGCTTGTTTTCCCATTCAACCATCTATCAATTATTTGATAATTTGAAAATTAGGAAAGAAGTCCTATGTAATATGTAAAATATCTTTAAAAAATACTCTTTAAAATGAACTATTCTATATAAAATAAAATACATATTAAAATTCAAATAGGTCATTCCTTCAAGTTCTATACATCCTTCAAAGCATGTGGCTGTTACACACTTTAATTTCAGGCATCTGGGTAAGCCTACCAACTATTGGCATTGACGTATAATTCTTGAAAGAATTCTTCATTTGTTTTGTTTTATTTTGTTTTGGAAACAGAACCCTGCTCTGCTGCCTGGCCTTGAACTAGCAATCTTCTTGCCTCAGCTTCCTAAAAAGTTTATCTCTTTAGCCATTGGCTTTGGAAGGTCACTCAGAGTTGAAGGTTCATGTTAAAAAGACTTTCTTATTTCTGAATTTTTCTTTCACTGAGTGTTTCTCCCCACCCCCCACCCCCACCTTGTACATCATCTAGGCAATTTTCATTGGGCAGGCTGGGAATCACAGCTTGGGTATTATATGCACTAGACCACATTTTTTTTATCAATTATCTTCAGAGGAAAAAAGACATCTCATTACCTGAAATCCTTGTTTCCGCTGGTATTTCCTCCTTTGCTGCATATCAGCAAAGGTAGCTGCTCCCGTTGGGTAGGTATAGGCCATATGTGGTAGGAAGCTCATCTGATCCAGCCCTGGGTATGGTCGTAGCCCGGGGATGCTGGTCTGGACTGGCGGCATGAAAGTGGCAGGGGGAAAAGCGCTTTGTGGCGGAAGAGGTGTGTATAAAGGCTTGGCACTAAATGGGTTCATGCTGAACACAGGGTTAGTGCTTTTGTTGTCCAGATTATTAGAATTTGAAAACTCCTTCTTGATAAAAGTCAAATTCAGAGGTTCATCTGAGTTTTCAGATGATGAAGAAACACTGTTATGGTCTAAATTTATGCTAGTAGCTTTTGTTTTGTTCTTTGTGGCTATAATACTTTTGGGTTCTCTCATTTGTTTTGGTAATGACAGGTCCAAAGGCTCAGCCTGCAGCTCCTCGGAAGAGAAGCTATTTGGAGTGTATGAGCTACTGTGGGAGTTTTTAGAAGATGTGGAGGAAAGATTTAAAGGAGAAGGAGTATTACTCCTTGAGTGGTCCAATTTATCGACTGCTTTAATATTGGTAAAATGGGAAGGTTTTGTTAGCCTGAGAGGAGGGTCACAATTCGTAACACTGTTGTGGAGTTCTGCTATAGAAGGTGATGTTATAGAGTCCATAGGTTTTACAGGAGACCTGGGCAATAAAGAGTCCTTTGTGGGGGGGTTACTGTTGGGAGCTAACGGCTTGGAGGTCCTTTCCAGTGATGGCGACCTGGAATTTGAATACTGGTAGACTTTTCTTTGCTCAAACCATTCCTTCACAAATTCCTGAGGAAGGCCCACAGCAATGGAGATTTTCAGCAGTTCATCAGAGTTGGGCTCCATGTTCATAGCATAGTATGCTTTGAGTACAGACATGTGGTCCTTGTATGGGTTGATGGGGCTTGTCAGTCCTTTCTCAGAAAGGACAGATGACAAGAGGAGGGCTTTATTATCAACAAAAACTCCGGCTTTGCTGGGGACTATGTTTTCATGAGGTTGCAGGACTGCCTTGATCTCTTCATTCATTTTACACAGGTAGCGTTCATGCTGATGCAGGGGAATAGGGCCTGGGAAGCTTTCTTTACAGAACTGACATGAAAATGGAGTGGATATGCTGTGGTTTTCAATCATTTTATCATCAGTGACCAAATCTATCAAAGTACGAAGCTTCTCCTTCTTTATATTACTGATCTGTCTTCTTGAGTCAGTAGTCAAGCTCTGCAGGCAAGCTTTGGCTTCATTAACTTTTTCTAAGGTATAGTCAATAATACTTTTAGTGGCACCATTATGACTCACTACTGGAAGACCAACAGGTGGAATATTGGGCGAAGTAACTCCTTGTTCCTCTGGCTGAGAACATGGATCCTTCAGGTGATAACCTTTCAACTTGGAAATTTCTTCAGTCTTGCAGTCCATCTTTTGCCTAGAAACCGTATTGTCCACAATCTGTAGAACCTTTTGTACCTCACTCAAATTACTATTCATAGTGGGAAATCCAAGTAAAGGGGCTTCCATTCCTACACCTAAATGCTGCATTGGACTCTGAGCAGACGGGTGCACACCTAAAGGGCTGGTGGCGCCAAGGCCACCATTCATAAAGGGACTAGTGCCACTAAACCCGTGTGTTGCCATAAGAACTTTGTAGTCATTGAAGTCTAGTGGTTCCGTTTTAATCTTAAGTAAGCCTGTCTGTTCAGACATGCTAAGTGGTTTTCCATTTTCCAACTTGTTCCTTAATTGAGTAATGGCTGAGTTAGTAGGAGAAGAAGAAACAGAATTAGGGGAAGAACCCGTCTTGATATTGTTTCTCATTCGGCCATTTACTGAGATTAAACCAATACATTTCTTGCTGCTGATGTGTGAACTGTAGGAACCAGAATGGGAGAAGCGTTTCTTGCAGTTTGGGCATTCATAAGGTTTTTCACCTAAAATGATAATTGAAATTTGCATTAGATTTCTTTGGTTAGGTAACAAGTGATATCTGGCAAGACTAGAATATGTGGAACCAAATGAATAAATCCAGGAGGGGGTGGACCCTACATTCTAAATGCCTAAGTCAGAGTTATGTGACCATACTATAGATGGGCTTTATCTACCCTGAGTGGACAGACTTCAAGATGTAAACAGTGGAATGTGAGGACTATCTCTGCCCTTTTCAGCTAGGATCCCAAATCTTGTCAGGCCATCAGCAGCCTCCTATTTAAACAGAGTGTCAGATTAATATGTGGTCAATAGCACAATAAAGACATCACAGTGTTTAAAGGGAAGTGGAGCCATGGCTTTAATCAACTCTGTGGAGGTTCCATTGATTCTACCAATTCAACTAGTTCCTTGAATAGCATCCAATTTGGTAATAAAATGCTTGGCAGAGCTACCAAACTATGTACGAAGCAGAAATCTCAGTGGTGGGATGTGGGTTTATGATGTACAGCTATCAGGAGTCAAGGAACGTTTGGCAGACACAAGCTCTTGTCCAATTTTCCTCCCACTTTTTGTTGTATAAGTTTAGGTATCTAATATGAATATCCTCCAGAAATCACAGCTCAAATACATCCAGCTCAAAGATACACAGTTTGGCAAAATCTCTAGATTTGCCCCTCCCAAAAAAAATAAATAAAAATCAAAGCCCCTGTGACTTGTAAGAAGAGTAAACATTTACAGTGGTACCCTAGGCACACAGCACTTACGAAAGAAATGGGTCAGTTCAAAAAGCTACACCCAGGACTGTATAGGTTAAAATAGTCTTCAAACCCTTCTCTAATTAGAAATGATGCAGACTTGACTGCAAGCACCCTGCTACTCACCACTGTGAATTCTTAGGTGTTCTTTCAGATGGTGCTTGTACTTGAAGGCCTTGCCACACTCTGTGCATTTGAACTTGCGGTTACCTGCTCCTTGGGTTAGCATTTGGTGCTGTGAAAGGAGAAAGACAGCCATCATTTTTGTTCAGGAGGCACAAAGGAGATGGGTTAGGAGTCTTTTCAAGGCCTCTTTTTCAGAAAGGGCGAGAGGTCTGAGCACACGCTTATTTATCTGCTCTGTCTTTCAGAGTTGCAATAAAAGTGATAATGCTGGTCATAAAATGGGAACTTTTTCAAAAGTCTTCCCAGGCCCATCTGATGCCTGCTTCACGGTTATGCCTGTCATCTCTTTCCTAAAACATTTCTTTGACCCTTGAGATGAGAAAGTATAATTGTAGAGATGTTGATGGATCTTTGTGTTTTGTGCAGAATCTAAAATTTAAAGGTTTCCTTCTAGAATACTGCTATCTTGTTAAGAAAAAAAATAATTTCCTGGAAATTATTAAAAAAATTTTAACCCACACTTAAAACAAAATTTTCATCAAGTTTTGTGTATCTGGGTAAAAGCATATCTTACACTAAATCAAACTGAAATTTAAAGAAGTGTTAAAAAAAAGTCCCCCCAAAATTAAAAAAAAAACAAAAAACCTTTGACTATAAATATTTGGTATGCCTGTTTAAATATTCTGCTCATGGTGCTACTGGCCCACCCTGTTCTTCTTAGGTGCTGCCTATCAGACTTGATTCATTATCAAATAAGAGACAACATCTTGGGTTATAGCTGCTTGAGCAGTTTTATCACAAGTCAGTAGGAAGGACTTCAACGACTTTTCATTTTCCTTTTTAGTAGTGAGCAAGGACTGAAAGGAAAAAAAGTTTGCTGAAAAGACAAGTTAGAAGCCGCAGAGATACAATCAAACACAGCTGACCTTTTTGAACAAGGGGGGAAAGCAGTGTGACTTGGAATTCTAGGTTAAAAAAAAAAATAGAGCCATCCACTCTGGATGCTCAAGGTAGGAGGCCAGCCTTTTTCTGCAGCAGTGACACAAAAGCCTTTTGCAAAAAGACAGCACAGAATCTGTATGACAACTGCTAGGGTGTGCTGAATCTTCCCACATTCCTAGTGAGACAGATGGTGTTACATGGGACACAGGGAGGTTTGTTCAAACAGCAGCAACCTTCAAAGATCAAGCGGAGCCCAACCCGCGGAGCGCCATTGAGGGACCAGCGCTCATATGTTGCTGAGTTGCATAAACAAACAGCAACAGCTGCTTTGTCTCCTCCACAGCCCTCAGAGGACTACTATAAACTTTAGTTGTGCCACTGTTAATATGATACAATCATTTTAATTTACTAATTGTAAATGCCATGAGCAAATGAGGGGACTTTTCAACACCAAAGCTACCATTCATAATGCGCCAACACAATCACACTTCTGCATGTGAAATTTAAAGCACTTATACTAGATAAATATCTAGGCTTTTTTTTCCTAGAGTTTTTTGTGCAGAGAAGCATGAGAAGATAAACTGTTACATAAGTGTAACTACACAAGCATATTACTTATAGTGGATCTTTGGAAAACATTCAAGTAACAAGTCCAATCAGAAACAAATGGTGTGGTTATGTGATAAAGTGCCTTAAATGGTAAAAATTCGTGGGATAGTATTTCTACCCTTGCTTAATTGGGTTTGTGTCTTCTTTTCCGTATTCAAAGACAATAAAGCCTATGAGGGCAAATCGAAGTTTTATATAGACTGTCATATTTAACCATTTTTAAAAACATATAATAACAAAGTTCATTTAGGAGAATTCTATATCTGTAGGGCCGGTTATTGTGACTTATGAAATGCCATTACTGTGACTACCCAACACATCATAATATCAATTTGCAGAGTCAATTCTCCCAGGAGGACAGAAAGAGCAGTTTTGCTGAAACATTTAAGAGATGTTGTGAATCAATCCTACTCAGTCATTTCAAGGATTTAAGACATTGTCCTTACCTTTCCAAGACAGAGATCTTATTTTTTAAAACAAAATAAACCAAAAGAGGCAGAACAATTTTGGCATTTAACCACATGCATGTATGTTGAGATGGGCTTGTTTTAATTATAAAGAGTGTTCTATTATTTTTCCAATTTATGATGTATATATGCATATAACCTATATGCCTTTTTATTTTCCTAAAAATAATTAGATTTCATAAATTAGCAAGCTTGTAAAAGTATTCTAAGTAATTTGAAAATGTTTCATGGCAAATGAAAGAAATACATAGTTCTTTTACTATGCATTAAGTCCTATATGAAAAAAAAAAAGCCTAAGCAAAACTAGGTGAAAAATGGAATTAAAATTGCTGAGATGTTTAATAATGTATAATTAAAATGCTACAATTTCATTCACTTTTTGTGGAACATAAAAATGAAACTAAAGTCAAGTTAAAGTGCAAATAAAATTTCTAAATTAGAAATTAACACACTCATTCGATCGTGAACATAAGACTATTAAATCATATTAGAAGAGACCATCAAAAAATCATTTAGACCTCAATTAAAGCTATTACCATTAAAAGATCTGCATCTTCAAAATGCCATGAAAAATTAATAATGATTGCCAATCAAAGCAATATCGTTTCTCTAAGGGGTTATTATAGAAAGAAATCACTTAGAACCAACCCCCACCTGATCTGTCCCTGGCTTGTGCGTCACCATATGCCGCTCGAGCTGGGTGCGGTAGGCGAACGTGTAGCTACAAAGAGGGCAGGAAAAGTTCTCTTCATTCTTCTCGTGGCGGTACTTGATGTGCTCCTTCAGCGATGTCAAGCGCTTGTAGCCACGGTCGCAGTAGGGGCAGGTCAGCAGTTGGGCAAAAGCATCTGGAGTTCCAGGTGGCAGGTCTGTAGCCCAGAGGCGAGAGGGAGAGGAGCGGGCCAAAAGGTCAGTAAATCAATGGCAGCTAATGGGCTGGCTGCCCGGGCTTCTATGACAGGAATCATTACAATCTGCTCCAGCAGAGCGCCATCATTGCGCCCGGCCTCCTCGCAACCAGGCCCCTTGCACACCCAGGGCAGGCTTGTCCGAATCAGTTCACACTGCGCTCGAAAATTAATTAATTACTTGAGCTTATTTGTGGGGAGGGGGGAATTTAGACAGCTGATCAATGAAGAAATTCCCTTTGGGTGACTGACAGTTCCCCTGAACCCTAGACTCCTGCTACACAGGAATTCACAGGAGGGAAGGAGATTTTCAGGTATCAGAGAACAAAAGGTGAGGGTCGGTGATCTTAAACTTTTTTTTTCCCTCAAAAGTAAAATATCCCTGAAAGATAGGAATAAATTTAGATATTTTTATCTCTTAGAAATGGGATGTAATTGTCTTATTCTGTATTGGATGTACAAATGACACAAATTTGCTGACAAAAAAATTTTCACAATACCCTAAAATTACAGTTCTAATCTTTGCTCATGAAATTCCATGCCTCTGCAGCTGTTCTTCAAATTTTAAGGTAAACACCCAGGCATGTAGTGCATTTGTGATTGTAACAGCTGCAGAGGTCAGTATAGTGGCTAAAAATGAATTACAGCCTCACCATTTTCTTCTTGCCCATTGGCCTCTGGCGTGCCAAGGCGAGACAGCTCCTCGGGGGCTTCTGGGTAAATAATGGCCGTGTCGCTTCGCTGAAGGTACTCCTCAATGCTGACTGCATGACCATCTCGTTCCTCCAGTTTTCTTTTGGCAAAGTATTCCTCAAAGTCTGGTGTGCAATTTGCATTCTTAACTGAAATCATAAGCAGAAGAGAAATGTCTTTCAGGGCCTTTTCCCTAGGAGACCAAGTACTCTACATCATTGTTAGCAACAACAGTTGGCCCGATACTAGTAAGACTTAAAGCATCTCCTTTGTTTGTCAGAAGGGAAGAAGACCAAATATTGATTAAATGCTTATTTTTATAGTACATGCAAAAGAGCTTACTTTGCTTAAGTTAAGTAGGCACATTTGTTCTTGGAATGTTCGCATACAAATGGGAGAAAATTTAAAGTGTTATTTGTTAAATGCTTTTAAAAGTGAAACTGAAATCCCTAAACATGACATAATGTAAGCTTGCAGGTACTTGAATGGTCTATATGAAACTTCCTTTTGTCTTAAGAAAAGTAAATTTAGCTCTTCATGACAGAGAAACCTCAAAGGTCTACACTTAAGGAGGTCAGCATACAATGTGGATGTCTCCAGACCTTCCCCCAAGATCCTTCAATAAAGTGTTCTCTTCTCTCTCTCCCTCTCTCTCTCTCTCTCTCTCTCTCTCTCTCTCTCTCTCACACACACACACACACACACACACACACACACACACACACAGAGGAAAAGGAAATTTAATTTTCTTAAGGTATACAACACTTCATGTCCCTATCCACAGATCCATCTGCTGCTAAATATAAGGTTTTATCACGCTCTTCTTTAAATATGATAGTCAGGTCTACATAGTCTGAGACAGATATGAAAGGACAGACATCCTTACAAATACAATAGTGTGACCTTGCTAAAGAGAAGTCACAGAATGACGCATTCTCACCGTGATATTAATCTTTGTATAGTCAATGCAAATAAAATTAAGCTCACAGCTGATAGGAATAAAATAAAAAGTAATGGAGTTACACTGATAAAACTGCAGCATAATTTCTATATGACTTTAGCTTCTTAAGTTATGATTTTATTTTTATGAAGTAAATAATAGTTGTGAACCAATTTCAATGGTTTGTGTCACAAGACATGGTATACTTAAAATCTTTAGATGCATCCCTGAAATTAGTTGTGGCTTAAAAATAAAAAAAATATGCATAATGAAGAGCTGGAAGAGTAGCTGTTAGTTATTCTTTATGGTTGCTGGAAAAGTGCTTTGCTAGCACAGTGCATGGCAAACTCCTGATACCATGGTTTGAAAGCAGTCCCCTCTGATTCTGCTGGCTCTTTCACCATGCTTTCTCTGCTGCAGGAAGCACTGGTGTTTGCTATATGAAGCCTCCTTGGTAAGTTGTGATGTAATGATGTTCAAGCAAGTTGGTTGATTTTATTTTCTTTTTCTTTCTTTCTTTCTTTCTTTCTTTTTTATTTATTTATTTTTTTGGTTCACATTATTATAAACTTGTTGATTTTAGATAAGAAGACTAGAAAATGGAACCATTCATTCATTCAACATGTATTGATTATTGATTGAAAGTCCTGACAGACAAGTCTTGCTTTCCTAAGCAAAGACCAGAGCTAACCTTGTCCTTCATAAAGCCACAAAAAAGAGAGAGGGGGGGAGGAAGGAGGGAAGGAAGGAAGAAAAGAAAAGAAAAGAAGAAATCCAAATGACACCATCTCCCAAATAAACATATCACTCAAACATGACTGAGTATTAAGACCAAAAGTGGAATGGTGGTATGAACAAAAGTAACACAAGAATCCAGTGAGTCTAAGAAATTGATAATGCTTTAATGAGGAAGCTTGAAATTAATTTACTCTTTCAGCTGGAGCAGTGGCGTGTGTAGAAGTGACAGGAAGGAGCATGGACAGCTCAGTAGCTAACTTGGAGTGCAGGGTGAAAAAAATTATAGGATGTTGGAGCAGAGGCAGCAGAAATGGCCTGCTAAGGACTTTCATTTTTATTCTAGGAGCAAGAAGAAGCTGTTGAAGGATATGAAGCAAGAAGGACAGTTGTATGGAATGATGACACTTGTACTTTGTAATGATGACTCTGACTATATTATTACAGGATCAGGAGAAAAAGAAGAGCAGGTTCTGCTCATAGAGTTGGCTGAGGGTAGGGTGGGGTGGGGGATTGTCCAAAGTCACTCAAGAGACAAAGATTAAGGAAGTGGTGCCAAAGATGAAAAAAAAGTGGCCTTTACAAAGCAAGGTCTCTAAGATTTGGGGAAAGATCCAGCTTGCCCAAAGGAGATGCTGAAATTTCTCCTTTATCTTTAGGATTTTCAATCTGATAAATGATTAGGGATATTTGCCAAAGCAGGAAACACTAGAATTCTAAAAGGAGTTGAAGTCATGGGTAAACATAAGATCAAGCAGAAGAAGAGTCAGGAGAATTACATCTTGTGAACCACCAAACTAGGTGCTAACAATCCTGCATGCTGTGACCTCAAGGTATTTCCTTTTGTTGCTTCAACTTCTGCCAAGTTTAACAAGAATAGCCATCTCATCCCAAGGTTTGAATTCCCCTTGAAAATGAATTTGGAATGTAAGGCAGTAGCTGAATACATTTAACCTTGAACTTTTGCTTATATCTGTTCTTGGTTGGATTTAAGAGACCTCAGTTAAGATCATAGCTCTGCTGCTCCATTCACAAGGCCATAGGTACTTTCAAAGGATATTGATAGTGGAGATAATGACAATGTCACTGAACTTGACTCCCTAGGGAGTATGTGGGAACTGCCAGTTTACAAAAACTATTTGACTAGTTTGGGGCTCATTAAAATAGTGTTACCAAGAATTGCTTCTTGCTTTTATTGATAAGGGAAAACAATGGAGCAAAATTTTAAGTGAATGGGTTTTTGTTTGTTTGTTTGGTTTTGTTTTGTTTTTCATGACAGATTTATCTGTGTATCCCTGGCTGTCCAGGAACTCACTCTCTATATAGACCAGGCTGTTCTTGAACTCGGAGACCACCTCCCTCATGAGTGCTCGGATTAAAGCATGCACTACCACCATACAGCTAAAGTGAATGTTTCTAAACAATGTGACTAACTTTATCCATGGCTGACAACTTTTTTCCATACTATGACAATTCAAAGCAATGTTGCAGCTCCATCTGAACACATACATATTTGAATATCTAAAAATGTATTTGAGGTTTTTCAGACTATTGTCCCACTTGATGACCTTAGTGTAACCCAGTAAACGTGGATGGATGTACATTTAATATCCTAATTTTATCTTGATATTTCAGCAACTATTTGAATTATCTGGCTATCTTTGCATGAATTTTCATTTGCATATGAATGTTTCCATCAGAAATGTAATCAAATGCAAATCCAATTGAATTTGCATTAATAGTCTTTGGGCTTAAAAGGGAGAAAAATTCTGATATTTCTGGGTAGGCAAACTAAACCACATCTAGATACACTTCTAGTGTTTGGAGAGGGAATTTGATTGCTAGATCAAATTTTGTCATACTAGATGTCTATGTGAAGCAAGGTGGGAACAAAAGGGCTTCAAATCACATGTTCTCTTCAAGGATCATCTTTGGTCATTTATGGATCCTGAAAACTGAGTATAACGCCAAGAAATTAGTAGTTTCTTAAGAAACATTTATGGAATGAACATAGAAAAAAAATGTGCCTTTAACACTATTCTTGGCATTAAAAACAAAAGAAAACATAAAATAAAATGCCTAATAATTGAGCTAGGGCTTTGGAGCTTTGTTCAACTTTAGGTAATGTGACAAAGTGTTTCATGGTACTCATCAGTGCTCACAGTTTTTGGACATGGCTTCAATGAATAACAAAAAATGGGTTTTATGAAGAAAATATCATTTAATCATTTAAGTCTACTGCTTTCATTAGGACTTTCCCCCATTTATGTGACTTGATCATCTATCATCTAACTTAAATGAGCCAGCATATCCACCATGAAAAACAGTGTAGGTTTCTCTCTCTCTCTCTCTTTTTTTTATTACAGTTTTCCTTTGCCTAGACATAGCTCTTCATTTCCACACCACCAAGCCTTACAGCACCCAAGCAAGCTGCTGTTACAGTATGATCCTGCTGCTATTCTCCCAATTGCTTATCTGTACTTGAAACAAGTCTAATCATTGATTTGTTCAGAAGAGGCTAAGAGGTAAAATGAAAGCCTGTGAATCTCTTCCCTATGATTTTAAGACTTTGTTCCAAAGTGAGCATCAAGGCTTCCCCCAACTGTGACTACAATATAAGATGCAGAATGAAGGGCTTGATGTCTTCCATTCAGAAAAGCAAGATTTATGAGGAGAGTGAAGGAAGCAGAAAGTAGACAAGATGCAGCATTCTGCAGTTCTGTAGCCAGCTGCTTGTTCTGAGGGCATGCTACATCTTCTAGGGACTGTACTGTCACCTCACCTTATACTATGTCACCCCAGAAAGGTTTTTTCAAGTGTGTAGTGTTCCAAACTCTGAAAACCAAAACCACATTACCACAGTACTGGAGCAAGTAATGGGGGTACATTTTGCTTACTCCTGTTGGCAAGGATGAAATTTGGATTGTATTTGGAAGTTTGTATTTTTTGTTTTTACAAAGATTTTATAATACTGTGTAGTGGACACAGGAATGAGGTGGAGAACTTGCTACGAAGTTACAGAATCCCCCTGGTATTTTTCTAGTATAAAATCAGCCTCATTTTTTGTTCTTTCTATAATCCTCCTCACTCCCTGGCTGCCTTGGAAGGACTGCCAAAACACACTGACAGAGGATATTTGCATGGTATTTATCATCAAACCATAACAAAAAAATTCACAAGAAACCTCAAGTAATTTCTTCCCATATCTTCTCCAGGGATTTTGCATTTAGTCCTAAAATTTACCCTAATGTCGTGCAAATATCTCAACCTTCCCTAAGGTTAGCTAAACTTTTCTCCATCCAAAAGGAGAATGTTAATTAAAAATGTTTCCTCATGGCTATATGTATTTTAATATTGGTAGATAAATTTCTAGATCCCTTCAAGCCAGCAAAGTCTTCTCTTTTAAATATGTTACTCACTCTTACTAGTCATGCTTATTAATGATACTTTCATAAACACCTTTATGACTGTCTTGGGAAAATATTGATTTTTTTTTAAGGTAGATAATGAATGTTGATCTAAACTGACTTTTAAAATGATTGCCTAGAAACAGGCAGTGTTGACAGAACTCTAAGTGAAAAGGAACCATTGACTGGTTCACGAATCAGTCAGTTCCCATAATTGAGTTGCTTAGAACACGTTCTCAAGGGCACTAAAAGTGTTTTTTACTTAAAATTTACAGGTAGTTGAGTTTATAATGTGACCCTGCTGCTGCTTCTTTTTTTTTTTCTTCTGTTTCCTTTTACCATTTATTTTCTGTATTTAGAACAAGAAGGCAGCTACTCTGTTACCACTAGTTTAATATCTGGCATGTTTTCAATTTTCATTAAAAACAGAAGAAATATATTTAAATATTATTGTCAAACCATTTTGGCAAATGTCAAAATAAATAATTCTTTTGAAAAATCTATCTTTTATTCACATTGCTATGTCAAGGCAAAGGAGCCAGAAGCTGTAGCATGTATGTGTGTAACTATCTTTTTCACGTATGTGAAAAACAATTCCCTCAGTACTAGCAGATGATAAGAAATAAAAAGTTATATTTAATTTTACATTGAATTTTTTAGCTTAAGGAAGCACATGCAGAGGTATATGAATTCTCAAGGCTAGTTGGTATAAAGTTGGTCAATCAATAAATATCAGCATACATATATTGGCACCAGTTATCTAAAAACTGGGAGGGAGGGGGGATGATCTTTTCCTCACAGCATAACCACACAGCAGCTTATCAGAGCCTCTGACTGGTACAGAGACATGTATAAAGCCAGGGAAGGATCATCAAGAGCAACAGAGAAGTTTCTTCTCTTGCTGAGAATTAGGCGTCTTGGTGGTCTCTCCACCCCTGTTCTTATATGGCCTTCTCTGGGGGAATATGTTCAAATACCAGTGAGAGATCCATGCTAAAAGCTTTAGAAGAAAGAAGTAAAGAATGAATAGGAGGTGGGAATTTGTAGCAGTCTGCAAGATCAAATATTTCCCTACACAGCAGGAAGTAGCCCAGTCAGGGATGCAGTCTAATTTTAAAGTTTGATTTTGTATGAGAGCATTGTGAATATCAAGATCCAGAGACTTACAGTAACCTTTGAACGACTTTGCTCTGCTGCAGTACAAAATGATGCAGCGTATTGACGTTTAATTCCCTAGTTTAGAAATATGTATTCATCTTTCCCTTAACTATGTTATCTAACAATCTGGAAATAGTGTTGCTGTGTTTTAGGAAGGTGATTTTGCTCAATACTTCAGACTTTCTTTTCATAGAAAGTCATAAAACAGTCAGTGTTTGCTCTGGACAGACATTGGTTTTTCAAGGTATTGTTTGCATATTAGCATCAATATACCTGGGAACTTATTTGAAATGCATGTTCTCAGAGTCCACTCCAGAATCGGCAGTCTGTGTTTAACAGGCCCTGGAGGAAGTCCTGTCCAATTTAAGAACTCCTACTAGAAGGACTCACTTATTGTCTCACATAGTACACGCATGGCTTTGAGTAACACCGAGGAATTACTCCACATCATATAACCTCCTGACCACCTCAGCCTGAGTTCATACCCCTCTCCTTTGCTTTCTGGGTGCCATCTGCAAATATAAATCATTGAGTGTATTCAGTATACTGAATCTTTCTTTTCCACACATGTGAGCTGATAGGGGTGTGGACCACGTGTCACCAGTACTTACTGGGAAGTCTAGAACACAGCTAGTGTTGGGTAATTGAAAGATCAGACCAAACTCAGAGCCTGGGATTCCCCATTTGGACTACTTATTTTGTGTTTGGATCTTAATCTTCTCACCTGTGAAATGAGCCAGCATGTACCTTCTTAGGTATCCTTAAAGTCACATTAATCCATACCTTGAATTAATTAATTGCCACAATCAATTTGTTATCTATTCCCTAGGTAAGTCTAGAGAGTTTAATTTGTATTCTTTTCTATTAAAAAGTCAAAATAGCATAGATTTCTGATGGGAGAACCACACATAATGATTAAGAAAAAATATTTTGGAGGTGCCTGGAAACCACAGGAAAACAGTGCTTATTATTAAATATTTGTTGAATGAATGAAGGAGGCATGCAAGACGATAGGAGTGTTCATTGTTTCTTGTGAAACTCTTGCTGTGAAGTGCAGGGTAGCTGTTCCTAATCACAGACAAAACTAATGAAACCCCAGCATTCATGAGCCAGGAAGTGAAGAAGCTCCTCCAGGCACACACTGATGATGGCCTCTGCCTGACATCTCCTGTCCATCCTGCCTAGTGCTCTTCCTGCTCTTCTAAAATTTTTGGTTATTGAATTAAAAAAGTATGAAATTTACTGAAAAATGTCTTACTGAATGACAAAAAACCCTCCAACCTTGAAAAATGTGACATAGACTAAAAGAAAATGACGTGCTTCACAGCAGCACAGTAGTTTGCGTCCTCCTTGTTGGGTACTCAAGTCCTATCCGACTCTCTTTTTCTGCATAGTTGCTGAAACTTCACATCCTCCACTCATGCTGGGAAATATCTGATGTTTCGACTTGTCTGGCTGCCACGCTTTTGAAGAAGCTAGCAAATTTCAAACGTTTCATCCAAATCCCATGTAAAAGAAGTAAGAGGATGTTGAGGCTATTAAACCAGAAAGAACATAGGCATAGAGACTCTCTTGCTTTAAGAGTACCACTTTCTTCTATGAGGTTGACCAGATGTACATGGAGCCTACTGCTTGTAGATCTTGTCTTACCTGGCAAACCACTGTATAGTTTGCTCAGATGAGATTTCCAGTGTCGCTCTAGATCATTACTGAGGGCCCATTTGCTCTGGGGACACCTGTCCTGTACATCTGGACCGAACTGTTATTTTAGGGGTATAAATCCCTGATCCTTAGTATTCAGCTTATATTCTTTTGTTTGCATACTGTAAAATATCATCAGGGCATGATTTGTAGGGCCAGGGAAAAATGGAACTGTAGGTTGCCTTGTTCAAAGCTGTTAAAATAATCAAGAATGATAGTCAAAGGGAAGACAGTCTAGGGACCCTGACATTACGAAGAGGACTTCAGAAAAGATGATCCTTAGGAAAGCAAGACTTTTAGTTTCAGTTGAGGAAGGGTGTTATGTTTCTGTTTATTTTAATTTTAAAAAATGATATGCGTGGTTTACTTTCTGAATTGATGTATTAAGAACTAATAAGCTCATTTTATTAACAAAGGCAATTTGTGACAAAAAGTTAAATAAAAATCAGAGGGCAAGTTCAAGGCCTGCCTAATTGCAGGTCACGGTGCATGGTATAGGGTGTACACCCTGTGTGTGGCAGGAGAGGGCAAGCTCCTTATGGGGCTTCCATTCCCACACCATCCATCCAGCTTTTGTTTTGATAATTTATGCTTCCCAAGGAAATTTCATGAGAAGAAAGAGTGAGGGTAGGGGAGCCCAAATTTTCGAGCCTAATTTTCTCATTTAACAAGCTGATGCCACCTAGGTGTAGTGAAGTTAATAATTCACACAGAGTTACAAATGTAATTTCTAAAAGAGCTGGATGCAGAAGTCACATATCTTGACTCCTAACCCATTGTTCTTTCAACTACATCACAGTGATTCAACATGAAAGAGAAAGACTTCATCTTTGTAGTTTGTGTTTATTGTGCCTGCCTGATTTAATAACATTTAAAAAGGACCTAGATGCTGAAAAGATCACAAGAACATGAATAACTCTAAATGCCACATTACTACATTATAAAGTTAATATCAGAAAATCCAATTAAAATGCCCACTTCAGTGACATATGATAGTAAATTATTCCTTCTCTTTATGTCTATACATTTCTTTTGAAAACTTAAATGTACTTATTTACTGAAAGTATCCATACTTTTATGAATCCTATACGCTTTTATCCTTCCCTTGTCCTACCCTCCTCTTTTTCTTTCTTTTCTTTATTTGTTTCTGTGGTGATCCAGATTGAGTTACTGACTGGTATGGCTAACTTTGGTTGTCAACGTCACACATGGGAAGAAGGAACCATCAGTTGAAGGATTGCCCATGAGACTAGCCTGTGAGCCTGTTTGTGGGGCATTTCCTCTGTTGCTAATTCATGTAGGATGGTCCGGCCCACCGTGACTAGCACCATTTCCAAGCAGGAGAACCTGGGCTGTGTAAGAAAGGAAACTGAGCATAAGCCTGATAACAGCATTCCTCCCTTGGTTTCTGCTTCAAGTTCCTGCCTTGGCTTCCCTCAGTGATGGACTATAATCCATAAGCCAAATAAACATTTTCCCTCAAGTTGCTTTTGCTGTTGCATAGCAACAGAAAGCAAATCAGGACACTGGGCAAAAGAAAGAGTTCTCCAGATTCTCACCTAGAGATTCTTAACCTTTCTATTTAATATATAAGGATTTTATTTTCCTAATTTCACTATTTATTTTTAATCAAGTTTCAAATGTACTCAATAAATTATAACTCTCCAAAGCATCTTGTGAATTATTATGAGCTATTGTTTTATTGGATATTCTGAGTGTATAGTAAAGAAAATATGTCTTATGCTTAACATAGAGTAAGAGACCAAAAAGGAACTTCATTCACGGTTCATTTTGCTTTCCTATTTCACATACTACTTGTTCCCCCACCCCACGCTGATGACATCCTCCTACATGTGTTCCACTTCTTCAGATTAGATGAAACTCTGTCAGACCTTGGTAATATCCCATCCCTCACAGGCTTTTCCCTCAAATCCCGCCCTACTTGTATCTTGATATACAGAGCAAAGAGGTCTAACTACTTCTTAATTCAGTCTGCTGATCCAAACCACTATTCCCTATTTTACCAGCTCATTCATCATTAATTTATTCCATAATTCAGGAAATGACCTGCTCATGAACTACTGGCACTATATAAAGTACTATGCATGTTGAAGGGAATATGGAGAAAAACAAACTTAGTATCTACCTTCAGAATCGCCACTGTATAAAGATTTTGAAGAATTTTGTTAGCTTGTTAGAGATGAACTTGAACTCATTATGTAGCACAGGCTGGCCTCCAATTCACCATCCCTTTACCTCCCAAATGCTAGAATTAGAAGTGTGTTCTGCCATGTCTGGCTGTAACTATAATGTTTTGAGGTCTTAAGTTATCTTTATTTGCATCAGGTTTTAGGGCACTGTCTATACAGTTCAAGTAAAACAACAAATGTCCTGTGACTACATTTCTTCCAGACTGCCATTCAATAAAAGGTAGTAGTCTTGCCGGGCATGGTAGTGCACATATTTAATCCTAGCACTTGGGAGGCAGAGGCAGGTCAATCTCTGAGAGTTCAAGGCTGGCTTGGTCTACATAATGAGTTCTAGGATACTCAGAGCTACTTAGTGACACCGTGTCTCAAACAAATAAAAACGTGAACAAACAAACCAAAAGGTAGTAGTACAGGAAAATTATTTTTTCCCCATAGTCTAACAGCATGGGTGGTTAGTCTTAATACTTCACTAAGCTCAAGACAGTTCAGTCTCTCAGAACCAGAATCAGGGACATGTGTGCTCTAATTCCCCCTTTTCCTTGTGGTCATCAGTCAGTTCAACAACCCCACATCTGACAGAGGGCTAATACACAAAATATATAAAGAACTCAAGAAACTAGACATCAACAAACCAAAATAATCCAATTTAAAAATGGGATACAGATCTAAACAGAGAATTTTCAACAGAGGACTCTCAAATGGCTGAGAAACACTTAATGAAATGTTCAACATCCTTAGCCATCAGGGAAATGCAAATCAAGACTTTGAGATTCTAATCTTACTCGTGACAGAATGGTGAAGATCAAAAACACATATGACAGCTCATGCTGGAGAGGATATGGAGCAAGGAGAACACTCCTCCATTGCTGGTAGGAGTGCAAACTTGTACAGCCACTTTGGAAATCAATATGTTGGTTTTTCAGAAAATTGGGAATTGATCTACCTCAAGACCCAGCTATTCCACTCCTGGGCATATACCCAAAGGACACTCCATTCTACCGCAAGGACACTTGTCCAACTATGTTTAAAGCAGTTTTGTACATAATATCCAGCAACTGGAAACAGCCTAGATATTCCTCAACTGAAGAATGGATAAAGAAAGAGTGATACATTTACATAATTGAATATTATTCAGCTGTTCCTCTTCTTCTTCTTCTTCTTCTTCTTATTATTATTATTATTATTATTATGAATCCCCCCTATTGCTCTATAAAATTTTATGTCCTTAAGGGCACAAATTAAATATTCTACTTTATTAAAGTTTATCTCCCCTCAAGCCTCAGTTTGAATTCTGCTTAAGATGAATAACAAGTGAAAAAGAGAGAATGTTTGTTGATGGTTAGTCAGATAGAAGGGAAAGGTGAATCATGATGGCAGTAAGTTATGAAATGAATGAAAAAATAGTTGACAGTTTTGTCATAATTATATATAAGTCCTATTAAATCTTTCTATTCTTTAATTAATTTAGAGATGCTAGTTAAAGACGAAGTGAGGTAGATGACTCATACTCATTGGAAAAATGCAGCTAGTTACTAACAACCATCCTAACTTTCTCTCATACTTGGACTTCAAATGCTATAGCATAATAATGGAAGGAGTTGTATGACCTTTGGAGTGTTCCAGGATGTCGGAAGCTTTCAGCATTGTCTGGTCAGTGGCTGGGCAGATGGTTTTATTAGTAAAGTGCTTATTATGTAAGCAGAAGGACCTGGGTTTGATCCCCAGGACCCATGGAAAAATGCTGGCTATGGCCAGGCCTGGTAGCACATCTTTGATACCAGCACTGGTGAGGCTGAGGCAAGTGGATCTCTAAGAGTTGAAGACCAGTTTGGTCTACACAGTGAGCTCCAGGCCAGCCAAATCTACATAGTAGGACCCTGTTTTAACACCTGTCCCTCACAAAATATTGAGTATGGTTGCATGCACTCATAATTATAGCTTAGAAGAGGTGGAAACAAGTGGATCCCTGGAACTTGATGGTCAGCCAGCTAAGTCTAGCCTAATCAGTAGTTCCAGGCAAAGTGAGAGACTATCTCATAAAAAAAAAAAAAAAAAGATAGACTATTCTTGAGGAATAACATTTGAGGAATAACATTCGGGGTTGACCTGACCTGTGGCTTCCACATTTGTGAGGGATCAGTCATTTGTTATGTATCATGTATGGGAGAGCCTACAGAGATGGCTCAGTTTTGGCTCTCTAGCAAAAAGTCAGATGTGGCAACATGTGCTTATAGAAGCCTACTGTCCAGACTGTCGAGCTGGATTAATGAGCTTCAGGTTCCGTTAGAGACATTGTGCAAAAACTAAAGTGGAGACCAATCACACCAATATCGATGTTTGCCTGAATATGAACGTGCATGTGTGTGCACACCCACCTATATGCACGTATTCATTCTAATGAGTACATACGTATCACACACATATAATTTTTAAAAATGTATCTTTGTTTTCTAAGAGGTTAATAAGGAGTGAATGTGAGGGGAGAAAATACCTTCATTTCTTCTTCTTTTTTTTTCTTTTGAGAGCGTTTCTCTGTATAGCCCTGGCTGTCCTGGAACCTCTCTGTAGACCAGAACTCCAGAGGAGAGAAGGAGATGGTGTATTAAGGAGAAATTTCAAGGGCTGGGGGTATATTTCAGTTGGTAGAGCATGCATGGTACCCAGAGTTCAACCCCAGAATGACATAAAAGAAGAGGAGGAAGAGGAAATCCAGGCATGGTGGTGCATGCCTGTAATCTCAGCACTTGGGTAGTAGAGTCAGGAGGATCAGAAATTCAAGACCATCCTTGTGACTTTGAGGCCAGCTTGGCCTAGAAACCCTGACTCCAAGAGAAGAAAAGAAAGAAAGAAAGAAAGAAAGAAAGAAAGAAAGAAAGAAAGAAAGAAAGAAAGAAAGAAAGAAAGAAAGGGAGAGAGAGGGAGGGAGAGAGAGAGAGAGAGAGAGGGAGAGAGAGGAAGAAAGGAAGGAAGAGAAAAAGAAAAAGGAAGAAAAATCCAACAGAAAAGGTTTATTATTTCAATTTCATTTCAATTAATACTCAAAACATGCCAGTGCTAAAACATGCTAAACTTATGTCTGGGGGAAAAAAAAAAAGAAAAAAAACCTCATTTATTCTCTGAGAGGACCAAGTCATAAACTAAGAAGTACCAGTAAATTTCTAATCATCAAGTCCAATGTGCTTGCTCAGCATTTCAGTTATTTGAAGCTTTTAATTGAGCTGACTATTTTCACCTTTATTACACCTTTCTTTGCTCTGGGAATTTTTTTCTCTTCCTATAATCTTTTTTTCTTACAGTGAATTTTATTTTTCTTTTTACCTACCAAGAGGCCCATTCTCAATTCTCTACTTCCTTCAGTAGATATGCTCTTCATTAGCTCTATCATGCTAAATACTATCTGAATATACTTGCATGACTCTCATGTCTCCTCCAGCCCTTGGGTTTCAATTAAAAATAAGAAGAAACACTCTCCACTCTCCCTCACCCCATACACACACATCCCACACACACACACACACACACACACACACACACACACACAAGTGTTTGCATGCATGTATAATTTTTTGTTTTGTTTTGTTTGTTTTTTTGAGCCAGGGTTTCTCTGTGTAGCTTTGCACCTTTCCTGGAACTCACTTGGTAGTCCAAGCTGGCCTCGAACTCACAGAGATCCACCTGGCTCTGCCTCGCCAGTGCTAGGGTTAAAGGTGTGCGCCACCACTGCCCGGCGCATGTATAACTTTTATATGAAAATACTATCTGAAGACTGGTTCACAATCCTATAGATCCAGAAGTAGCAAGTATCACTATGCTCCAAACACACACACTCATATCATCACCTGTTGTTAAGGAGTCTTGTTGAAAGACTTCACCACCCACAACAATCTCTCTCTCTCTCTCTCTCTCTCTCTCTCTCTCTCTCTCTCTCTCTCTCTCTCTCTCTCTGCCTTTCAGTACTTATGGCCGCATAACAATTGTTTAATGGTCTCTAGAGTCTGGTTTCCTCAGAGACATCATGGCAATAGAACATAACTTCTTTCTTCTGATGCTTTCTTTATATCCTCCAATATATTCTGATACTGCCTTCAGTTTATACATCCAACTTTATTTCCCATAAATGTCCTTTAATTCAGCCAAATCTTTTTACCCACTATCCGCTGACTACTCACTATTTTTTTCCTTTGGCTTGGATATTCCTCTTCTCCTTCCTTCACCATGCCTTCCTGACTACTGAAAATGTACTTTGTTCATATTCTACTTCCTTCATAAAACCTATACAAATTTCCACTTTGCAGAATCTCTTCTATTTCTGTAATTCAAATAATCACCGCTCTTACCATTTGTTGCATATTTATTACATATTTTCACTTACTGTCCATTATTTTTTTCATGTGAATTATGCTTATCTCCTAAATTAAATAATAATCATGGCTTAGTCTTCCTGATCCATCTTCTCCCACACATGCATACAACAGGGACTTTATTGAAAACACTCAATGAACATGTATTGATTTATTTATTGACTGAATACATATGAAGCCTAAGAAATAGTGAGTATTAGGAGAAAAGGGATCTTAAAGTCTGTTGAAAGGGTATTCAAGATTGATTTGTAAACCTCCTGGATTGGAACAATTTTTGTTAACCTCACTTTGGAGTCAGGTATTTATAATGGCTATTAAATTGTTACCTTGTTGCACTTCCAATGCTTACAAAGGAAATGAAATCAGCTTTTATTAATGCTGGAAGCTGACATTTACCATTTTTTAAAGGAACCTGAGGCCATTTTGGAACTTATAAACTGGAATTTTTTTTAGAGAGTTCTTAATTCATGGTATATTGCTACTATATTTTATATGAAATTATTTGGTTTTGTTTCTATTTTTATAAGGCAACAGTATTCCAGCAACATATAATATTACAACTGTAAGTATTCAGAGCCATCAACTAGTTTGACATATGTACTTTACAGATATGGAAACTGAGTTCCAAAGAAAATAACCAATTTACCCAAGGTTATATATAGTCTAGGTATTGCTGAAGCTGCATATAGAAATTAGAATGATCAATGCATGATTCTATGATTTTTTTCTAGAACCACATGGTTGCACACTTTCATTTTTGTATTCAATTTGACATTATTCAAATCAGTAAAAACAAGAGTTTTTAAAAGTTATTTTTCATACTTTGCAAACTGGTGCCTCTTATGTCATTAATACAAGTATATACAGACAGCACGAGAAATGTGTTATCTTTATCAAATTAAGGGAAATGTAAATATCATCTTAATTATTTACACTTCTGAAACCATATAAAATTGCACTTTTTTTTTAAATTGGAAAGTTGAAGAAAACAGCTATGCGACATTTGTTGTTTTGTTTTTGGAGATGGTTTCGTGTTGGAGACTGTGCTAATATCTGTAATGGTGGTATGGAAGACTGTTTGAAATATGAACATAGTATCATACAGAAAGAGACATACACATAGTGAAACCATGTCACTTTGTGCTGTGGGAAAAGATATCTTTCAGTGTTTGGGGGAGAGCATGGTCACAGTTGCCCTTAATCTCTCTTCTCCTGCAGGGGCAGAGCCAAATAAAATTCCACTTACTGTCTTCTACTAGTTATTCATCAGTTTTATTAAAAAGAAGTGAAATTGTCTATTTTTGTTTAAATGTCTGTCTGAAAAATATTGTTTGGTATCTCTAACACATATAGAGATTTAAAAGTGAAGAGAGAATTTGAGAGAAATTAAATGATTAACTTTTACAAGGAATGTTCATAGAAATTTGGCTTTGGGAAAATACTTTGTAATCTTATAGTACATCATATCATTTGAATTCTCAACGACAGATATTAGGCAGTAGCTAATACAAGCATATTGTATTATAATCTAAAATGATTTTTAAAATAACAATTACAGCTAGAGATTCATATAACTCATGCTGTGAAAGGATCCATTCACACAACTCAATATTTTTGAGGTTTAGAGGTAAATTAGGGTACAAGAATGGCAGACAAATTTACTTAATAAAGTCTAACATGTGGTAAATTCAAATTGGAAACAAAACCAGATCTGTAAAGTCTAACTTTTTGTAAACTGTGAAGGTGCAAATGATTGGGTCTGTGTTTTATCAGATTCAGGAAACCATGACATGGAACACATATGATGTTGCTATGTAAATGTGACTTACCTGTACCATTGTTAATTGTGGTCTGGATCGTGGCTTCTGGCCCCATAACATCATAATCATCCTTCATCTCTTCTGTGGGGGAAAATTATCTTTAGCATTTGAAAATTATAGAAAGGCTTACTATACTAAGCATGCCAAACATAGGAACAAGGAGGAGTCTTTCAAGGGAAACAGAAAAGACTTGTTGTAAACCTCTAAACAATAGCTTTGTTCAGGCAACTGAATGAATCCAAGGGTGCTGGCTGCACAAGAACTTATTACTTTAAGCATCACTGAGAGCTGTGAAAAACAGAGGTGCTTATTTGAGGCAAACGAAGGGCTTTTCTTCTGGTGGCAGTTCTAGTGACAAACAGGGGGAAGATGTTTTTTTTTTTTCAATAAGAGTTGAGTCAAAAGTGATAAAGTATTTGTACTTATGAAGAGAAACAGTAGCTGCTGACTCTGGGTGCTTGGTGGCAAGTCAGAGTTTTTCATTTTCTTTTGTCCCCCTTGGTGTAGCTATGATAGTGTTAGTCTAAGCAAGCATGCTTTTTAAAGAACCCAAAATTCTGATGTGAAAACTTGGAATGCTTAGTTTTACAAGCTAACCTCTCTGATGTATTAAAACTATCCATTCACTGCTTTACATAAATTTCTAAAGTCTATTTTCCTTATTCCTTTCTCCCTTCTCTTACAAACGGCTTTTTGTTTTAAGCATTTATGCTTCCACAGGTAAACATACTCATTTCCTGATGAAAAGTATAAAGGAAACAGTAGCTCAACGTTTTAATTAAGATGAAAATAAGTGACATTGAAGGTGAGATTCGTGAATGATTAAAGGCCCTTTTTGAAAATAGTAATATTCTTAAATAAAGGAGGAATTTTCAAAAAATATGAATTTTCTCTGTCTACTATATTGCAGAGAATGTGGGAAGGCAGAAGAAGGCAAGTTGCCAGCTAAAAACCTTTCAAATAAACAAATATAACATGGACTTTAAATACTGTAGTTTTACAGTGACAATACTATTGAGAACAGGATGATCCAGGATGAGGAGTTCTGTGCTGTAACCATTTCACGATAACATGAAGAACTGTAAGGAGAACTTTCAAATCTATCCTAATCATTTTCTGCTTCTCACATAATACACTACTGTGGTGGAAAACCAGGTGCTGGAAAGCCTTACAGCAAAAGTGCCTGTATCTGGATGTGGAATCAAAGCTGAGATAGCATGTTCCTGTCAGATGCACAAACACACATAGATGCTAATTTAATGCCATTCTTCAAAACAGTCACATTATTTTAACATTTTTATTTAGGCTGTGCACTTATTTCAAATTAATTCCTGACCCTAAACATCTCTTTTACTCCAGGAACATTTTCACAGGGACATTTCGTAATGAGACACAGTGACATTGTATGGCCGACTGTATAATCAATGGTTTGAGAAACTCCTTTTGGTATTTTTATTGGTCCCTGAAAGAAAATAAATAGGTGTTTCTGAGTTCAGCATGAGGTAGAAATACAGCTTTTGTGCCTTTTGTCCTCACTCATCTCATGTGATTTCTGGTAGCCCAGAGTCACGAGAATCATCAGCTTCCCATCTCAGAGCACATCGAGCCACAGAGGGGAAAACGGTTAACAGCTTTAATTTTTTTTTTTTTTTAAATTTTTGCTTTTTGCATAGTGGTGGTAATGTTCAAGATTTCTGCTGCACTTCCTTCCTCATTGTCATTTTTTTTTAATGAAAAGGTAAAGAGAAGTTATAGTAGTTGGCTGCTTCCCAAGTTTGTAAATGTCGGTTGCACAGATGCACAGTAGGCATTTTGTGCAAGGTGTGTTGTTTAGCTCTCACTCACTATATTTTACCAGAGGTGGCACAACTGGCCAAAGACAATGGTGCTGCTTTTACCTGGAATGCATTTTACTTCACCTTGCTGAGCCCAGCCTTTTTCTTTCTCGACTATTAAGTTCTTCTATGAAGACGAGTCACAGATGCTTTTCAGGTGTTGGTTCTATGTATATCCATATTCGAAAGGACATGATACACACTTAAGGAATATCTCCTCTGGATTATTGGCAAGCCTTGCTGCCTTCCTTCCTCATGTCTAAGCTTTTTCAAGACACCTCTGACTCAGCATTACTGTGTCTAAAATCACACACTATATTTATTTTTCAAACACTTGTAAAAGTTTGCATTTTCCAGTCACCCTTGGGCTAAAGGTTTGTAAAAATAAAGAATACTTTCTTCTGTACGATGAGGAATCCTTGAATAAGCAGAAAGAGGCCAAGATGCAGGTGATTTATTTAAGTCTGTGTCAATGATAATGATGTCATGGTTCCCAGCACACTGTGTCCACCCCATTGTGGGACGAAAGAATGTCAAGGACAGCTCCAAATACAAAACTTTGATTGTGCTAGGACCGGAAAGGCACAGTAAGAACGCCGCTCCACTCTTCAGTGCAAACCCTGCATCCTGCAGACAAACTACAGAGCTTAGGGGAGAAAGAGCAAAGGAGAGGGGCTTATCTCAGGGGAAAGCTATGTGCTGAGGTATGACTGCAGACAGCCAGGCACCGGGGAGAAAACACTCCTAAATAAAACACACCAGAATTAGAATTATTGTCTATATTGTGTGTTTTGAACAATAAATAAGAAAAATATTTTATCAGAAGAAAAATGTGTTATCTACAAGTCAGGATAAACAATGAGGAGCTTTTTAAGACTAATTTCTTTTCATTAGACATCAAGGCACCACATCAGAGTACTTTTAGAACAATAATAAAAAAAGAACAGTAAATCATCACTAATCATTAGAACCAGACAGGTAATCGCTGGGTAACTTTCTTGGTCTAAATAGCCTAATGAGATTAGGGATTTACATTTTATTTAATTATTGTGAGTCCAGAATGCTAGTTTATTTCTATAAAGGTAAGAGCACTTACACCACAGTATCCATTAACTACAGGTGACAGCAGGGTATGCAAGGCATTCATATGGATGACTGTATATTAAGATGCTTGGAATTATGATCCATGACCAACACCAAAAAAAGCTGCTACAGTCACAGGCTACTACAGTCTGACAGTGCTGTTTTGGCTGTTTTTCAACTATTGATCTTTTTTTTTTAATTAAACTTTTTAAAAAGAAGTTTGGGGCTGTACATTTGTTATATTGTTATTAATTATTCCTTTAAGGGTGAAAATTCTGGTAATTGGTCCTTACCCTTGATTTCTAGATATTAAAATTTAAAGCATCAGAACATTCATTCTTATAGCCCTGCATATCTAGTTCATTAACAAATATGAATAGCTAACACCAGCTCATTTAAATAGTATGTCTTACATGAGTTCTCGCCACACTCTGTTTCTGTCACACTGCTCCCAAGAATCATTGGCTCTTATTATACATGTAAATGGCTATCATAAAAATAAAAATTTCATTTAAGATTGTTAATGACTTCTGCAGCAGTCAGACTTCCTTTAATGATCATCCTCTGCCCCTAATTAAACGTATTTATCTTTCAAGCATCTTTGGCTGAGTTCTCCCTCATAGTTGAAAATCTAAAACCTTAAGTCTTAATGGATATAACGATAAATGTTTATGTGTGGGATTGCTGAGATTCGAGAAACCTTCACTGAAAGCGAAATTGGAAACAGAAAGAGTACCAAACTTGGCACAGTATGTGAGGAAAATGAAAAACCAATACACCATACTGAAACTGCCATCAGTCTTCTACACACACACACACACACACACACACACACGTAATTTTCTTTACCAATAGACCTGATTTTATTATCCTTCTCATACACCAAACAATTACTCTGCCTCTGTTCAGTGTTTGGTAGCCTGCAAAATCACAATAACAGATAGGTGGACTCCCTCTGGCCCACTACACATATTTATAAAAATGATACAAGTATTTATATTGTCAAAAAAAGGAAGGTGGGGTACATAATGGTAGTTCTTATTAGATCCTGGAATAGAGATTAAGGAGACACAAAGTCTGAATTAGAGGGGACATTCAAAAAATTCCTGCAGGCCACTTAAATTTGTGAAGCAGGGCCCTTTGCACTTTTACCAACATGTCAGAGTTTAGTGAGGTCCTACTACAGGTGGATTTTAGGCTAAGACATTTCCATTTGTGCAGTGACATCAGAAGTTTTAGCTTGAACTTGATCTGTTTTACTTTTATTAAAGTTGGCATTGGACCATTTTTACTTCTCTTAAGATTACTGTCAAACAGTAGAAATCATTATCAAGTAATTTACTTTTAAATAATACAAAAGCTACCTGACCAGGTAAAAGTGTGAAATCACATTCACACTTCACAAAGAAGCATGGTTAGATGGTTAAATTACAATAGGAGGTGTCAGGCGTGAACTACAGTAAACTGACAGTTTTATGTGGTTTGAGATATGATTTGTATGCAACACACAAACATACACAGAGGGTGGGGGGGAGGCTGAGACAGAGACAGGGACAGAGAGAGATAGACACACTCACACTCATGTATACAAGTCTTTCTGTTTCTTTCTACTTTCTGTCCTGAGAGTACAGATTTTGATTGTGATCTGTGATTTTTCACTCTGCACATGGGCATGTACTGCATGTTATGTGTTTGTTACAAATATAGTTGGTATCCAACTTGTATTGAAACTGATCCACATCTTCTCCTAAAATTTAAGTGCTATAACGTGACTCCATTGCTCTCACTCCATTCTCGGCCAACAGCTCTGCTCTCTATTCTGGAGGGCAATGGACAGAAGTGTTTTAATTCTTTTGGCTGCAGGTGTTCTGCTAGGCAGCACAGAGGAGTTGCAAGGGAACCATACTATTGCAGACACTTACCTGGACCATCTACAGAGGCTTGCAGAATCTCACTAGTGTGCCAGCTGTGGTCCACTCCGCTCTCCCTTATCTCATCTTCTTCTTCCTCTCTTGGTAGCAGAGCTTGACCCATGCGAGGGGAGGATTCATGGTTGGGCATGCTAGCTGGACTGGTCTCCTGGTCCAGAGGATTCGCAATGCTGTCGTCCTCCGCAATGTGAAGCTTGTCCTCCTCATCTGTTTCAGAACCTGTGTCCACTACATTGTCATAGTTCACCACTGTGGAAGAGACACAGAGACACACTCTCTAAATTCTG
>NC_050446.1:22676079-22681079 GCF_903995425.1 Onychomys torridus
CAAATGAGATCACTTCTTTCTGTTCTTTCAAATTGACCTACTGATGATTAAAATGATACCCAAGGATACAGATGTGGATTGCTCTCCTGCACCCTACCCCCACTTCTGAATTCTTCTGATTTTCCTCTAAAATTTTCCCTCAGGTCTAATCAGTAGATTTTCCCAGAGAAAGTTTTGGGACAAGTTTCACTATTTTTTTCCTATGGAAAGGCCATTACCTGGTAGACTTAACCCCATTTAAATTTTGAATTAAAAGTAGGTTCGTAGCATGTGAGATCATAACAATATACTTTAACCTTATCTGTAAATAAGAGGTTCAATTTTATATAATAACTAAGCATGCACTTTTTTTTTTTTTTAAAGACAGGGTCTCACTATGTAGTGTTGGCTGGCCTGGAGCTTACTATGTAGACCAGTCCAGCCTTGAACTCACAATGATCTGCCTAGTTAGGTCTCCCAAATGCTTGGATCAAAGGCATGTGCTACCAACCTAGCTAAGGTTTTGAATGGGGGCCACTGGGCTTCTACAAGTGCCTGTTTGTTGAAGTTGCACTGCCAACTGTTCTAAAAACTTAAAAGCACAGATCTTAATAAAGTCTATTTGGTCATTGGATTAGGTCATATACATTCCCCCCTAACGTAAGTCTCAACACAATTTTGTACATGTATTAGAGCTACAGGCTAGCACAAAACAGTTACTTCAAAAGCCACAAAGAAGTGGGAGCCCAAAGAATTCCTTTTTGCTATTCGATAAACAAGAGGGAAGATGTACTGTTTGCTGGCTCAAAATAGACACTAATTTTGCATCTGTCTCTGAGGCACAGCAAAAAGCCAACTAAAGAGCAGTAATAAATGTCCAAAAACAGCATCATTATCCAAAACTCTCACAGCAATCTTCAGAGGAATTAATTACAATTCTGTGTAACAGTCGCATTGGCAAAATACACCCATAATTATATACAGGTACTGTACTGTATTATAGGGAAATATGCCATGTGATACCATGTTTACCCAATAATTGATGGATAAGATAAAACTATTTGCATATGAAGTGCATATGAATTATTGGCATGGCTTACCGTTTTATGTGGAATCATATTAAAGTTTCATTTGCTCTAGAACTGTATGTGTGATGTGGGGTTACCAAAGGGTATAAAGATGATGCTTAAATTTGCTTTATAGCAAGCAGGCCTGGGAAGATATATCTGAATCTGCATTGCTAAAAACTTGTATTTAAAAGATTGCATAGTTGATCTGTAATAAGCTTTATTTTCACCTTGCCAAATTCCATTATATTAAACCCTTTCTCTTCTTCCTCTCAAGTAAACAGTACTCTAAATTCTATCAGTGTGACAATTAATTTTACAGCCATAAGCAAAATAAGTAATGGCGTCTCTTTATTGTCCACACCTATAACTTTTATTTTCAGAGTTTGGTATTCTGATGACATGTAAGAGGACAGCAGCAAAATGTGACATTTTTATAATGTCCATACCTGCTGGAGAATCTCAACATTTGCAAAAATGGCCTATTATAGCATTTAAACATTGCTGATAATTAGCTTGACATTTGAAATAGCAGAACTATTGTTTTGAAGATGCCCTATACAATGTTACCTAACTAACCCCTTTTCCTACTTAGAGTCTTTTTCCCCATTATTCTGTCAGTTACAGTACAAATAAGATATCAGTAGCTAATGTAGTAACATTCAAAAGAATTGATGTGAGGGGGCAATACTTCATCTACACCAGGAGAAGAAGTTTTATTGATGTAAAGGAAAATTGCATATGCATATTATAGATAGCTAATTGTTAATAAGGTGGCCAACAATGGTTTCCTATAAGTCTGCTCAAGTTAAGTGAACCAGTAGGACCTACAATACCATCATCAAACATTTATTAAATACCTACAATTCAATAAACCTAGAAAAAGACAAGGAGGTGCTATGATCGCTTTAGAAAGCTTATGGTTAATTTACTTAGAGAAGCAGAAACATGAAATTGTGCTAGAGGAACACTTGAAATCAGCTTATGAGTTGTGAGAAAGGAGGCAATACAGGCAGAATAAGGTCAAGTGACCTGTCAAAGACCACATGACCATTTGGTGGCAATGTTCCAGCAAGAAAGCATGTCTTCATAATCACAGCTACATAAAAAGATGTTCAATAATACCACTTCCCAGCAAAGAATGCAATCTGAATTTAAACCACACCAGAGTAAAAGAATGGAAATCCCTGGGATTTTGGGGGGGGATTTTTGTGCAGTAAGATGGAGATGCTTAATTTTAAATTGTTTTGATGATTGTTACTTTCATGGATCCCCTTAATTTGAGTTATAGAAGCCTACCAATTTGATCAATTACCAGAATCTAACAATACACCCTTGTTTCCTGCAGTAGTTTGGAAACAATAGAAATAAAGAGGCAGTTCACAGAATTACGAGCTTGCAACTTGCCTTCTTGTCCCAGCACCAACATGTAACCAGCTGTGTGGCCTTGGTCTATCACCCAAGGAAACTTTGTTCAAATGGGTAAAAATAATGATAATGGGTTCCCTGCTTCTGAGATTGTCACAGGAGTCTAGAAAATTGTGCACGTGATGGCATTTTGTGAAGCATGACACACTAATATGGAAATGCAGGGTGATAGAACTATTAAAACAACTGAAATAACAAACATAGACTACCTCTACTGTGTCTTCCTTTGCTTGCAATTTGCAGGAGCTGTAAGTAAAAAGAGGTGTGGCTATGTACCAGCCACTACTTAGGTGTAGTGCTACACCTTTGTTTTTATTGCAAAAGTAGCTTCAAGTGAGTGGCCCATATGGGCCAGAGCACTCTTCTAGACTTCTGTTAACACGGGACCCAGACTTGTAGCCTTGTTTTTATAATGTTGCTGAGATGGTACAGCCTCAAGTTTAAAGAAGTCCTTTGGAATTCTGAAGTCATTTGGTTTCTACATTTTTCAGTGCTCGGAGGTCAAATGACCTTCAAGTTTGAGTAGAGCATGAAACAAAACCTCCATGCTTACTTTCTTAGATGGTCTTTCTGTGTGAGAGTGTTGCTAGGGCCTCCCTAGACTTTCCATCTGAACTCTGGCCTTTATTCTATCCCATCCCTATTTATCTTGCTTTCTGGGTATATGCTAGTCAGGACAGGTCAAGGTTTTTAACCAGTGATTCTTGTTTTTGCAGGGAAGGTTTACCGTGTTGACACCTTTCCCTTGCCACAGTTAATTTGTTACCTCTCTCTGCACTGTGGTGGGCAAAGATCATATGACCAAATTCAAAGCCCAATTTCTCATTTTATAGTTGGAATGACCACTACAAGACAAAGATGAATTCAAACAGAGATTTTCTTCCAATTTGAGCATATGTCATGGAAGCACATGAGCTTAAACTTCCAAATTTAAAAATGGGAGCAGCTTTATTTTCACTCGGAGAGGAAAAATGAATTAATACTAGAAAGAGAACTATGTCAATTCAAAATATTGAAGTACAACACACTGTTGTAAAATAATGATTACCAACATACTATAGTCAGCCTTTATAAAATAGCTTGGTCACTTTAATTTTTTATCCCAGAAACATTCAAAGGCATTAAACCTGCATTATAAATTAATGAGTTGTAAAATGTCAGCTGATAAAACAAAAGCAGTTTTGTATGTAGGGATAAAAATGTTTCCATTTCAGATTAACTATGTAAAAATATGCATATTAAGTGAAAAGAGAGAGAGGAATTTCTGCCATGCCACAGTTCTGTGAGGGGAGCCAATTCTGAGCTTCCCTCCATAGCTTGTAATGGGAGGAAGCATCTTGGGAAGATGGCAGCCGCTCATCCAACCAGAATCATTATTGACTTCTCTAATACCTGGAAGGATTTTCAAATTCCAGTATGACAGTGATTTAAAAGAAGGTTCAAATTTTCACAAAGTTAGAGAGACCCTGATTAGACTTGCACATGCAGGTAGTGACATCTTAGTTGCATGATTTCTCCTCTAAACGTCTTGCTTAACATAGGAAACAGTAAAAGGCAATGGCAAATGTGATTAAAAGCAAGCCTCCCTTTGCCGTCATCATAAAACAGATATTACTCAAAGAATGTGTAATAGTGAAGTCAGTTATCTTCCAATACAAGACACTTTATTCCTAGGTCACCGTGTTCTAAGTGAAATTCATGATTTCTCAAAGACTTAACATCTGGGTTTTTTTTTTTTTTTTTAAGTAAATATGTTTGGTTTGGTTTTCCTGTGTATCTATGAGTCATAACGATTTTGATCACCTTGCTCAACTTCTGCCAAAGGAAAGCAGTCATTGTATCGTTGATTCAAGCATGCTCCATTCTGTTTTCATTCAGCGACTTTTTGTAGTTGCCATTTCCATCCTTCAGAACTGTTTTCAATTTCACTCCCTGTCTATATCTACACTACAGCTCCACTCCAAGGAGATAACACATAGCTAATTCCATTGGTGGCTAAAAGTGTCCAAAAGCACCCTTTTCAGCAAGCCATTCCTGATGGCATATTCCTGGAAAGTCTCAAAACAATTGCGATACGTACATATTTTATAGACATTGCATATCTATTTGTCATGAGTTCTTTAATGCCTTATTAAATATACCAAGAGAATTTGTATCTGTTAACAATATGCCCAAAGGGAAAAAAGATTCTAGAAGATTCTCTAGTTGTTGGACTCCAAGATCATTCAATGACTTGCTTTATATAAACCACCAAAAACAAAGTAAGAAGAGACAATGTAGAAAGTATGTTCATTGCTATTCCTAAGGCTTATGAAAATAACTGTAACTTATGTAGGATTTGTAAGTATGGAATAATAAGCTCCTGAACTACCGTAATTGCTCTGGAGTTGTTCTTTTATCTGAAATGAGGGTGGACCTTGTGTAGCCTTAAGTTTTATAGTCATAAGGCCTTGGGAATAAAACCTTGAATAAACTGAGTATCACAAAGGGGAAGTGTGTCCTTGTGTAATTAGATATTTTGTCTAT
>NC_050446.1:22683579-22686079 GCF_903995425.1 Onychomys torridus
TCTCACTTTGTACAATTGGAAACTTTGTTGAAAATTATTTTATTCTCAAGTGTGTATATCCTACTAAAAGTGAGAACTAAAAAATGGTAGGCTTAACTTTACGAATTTAGATTATTTGTTAAATATTTGAATCCATTTTATAAGATTATCTTCAGAATAATTATTTAACCTCAAAAGTGGGATGCAATATTTTTCCATTGGCTCATAATTGTTTATTTAAAATCCAACAATCACCAAGCATCTATGAAGTACAATTTTTCATCCCAGTTTTTGGAGGTAGTCACTTGTGCAAATGTTCTGTTGCAGATAGGGACTTCAGTAGATGATAGTTAGGTGTTCCCTTTACCCTTCTAACTAGCAGCCTAAATAGTTTTCAAGTCTTAGCTTACTAAAGTGTCCTGAGGTTTACAACTGTGGTATAAATTGCAAGCAAAGTCAATGAGTTAAATAGAATAATGTTGAAACTCAGAAGTAAGAGAAAGAAAATCAGACAGATCTATGTCTTAACATACAAAAGATTTAAGTATTTGGTGCCTAGGGGTTAGAGACATGGTACATATACATCTCTGGAAGTGAATTTCACCCAGACTTGCCCTTTTCTGCAGCCCCAACAGGATTCAGGCTAATAGTAAGTTTGCAGGAGTTGGGTGAACATGGAGCCTGTATTTGTCAATAAAGGTCAACACTGTGTTTCTGTGTTTGGATATACCAGGACACAAATTACAATGGCCACACTTGCTTGTTCTTTTTCTACTTTTCTCCTTCTTTTAGGAAAGAGAGAGAGAGAGACAGAGAGAGAGACAGAGACAGAGAGACAGAGACAGAGAGAGACAGAGAGAGCACGCATAAACCTGGTCCCTTTCCACTGTGTGTCTATCTTTGTGGACTGCGTATTCCCAGGAAGGGCCATGGCTGCTCTTCCTGCTACCTTCAGTCTTTCCCAGGTAGTGGAACTGGCTGACCTTGACCACTTGGTGGCAAAAGTCAGACAGTCTCAGTGCAGAGCAGAGTGCACACCCACAAGAGGGCTTTCATTTTACCTCCAGTGTGGTTTACTAATTTGTATGGACTTTCCTCTGTTGCTGCAGACAGAGACTAAATCACATGCTGCTTCTCTCAAGTAACAAGTTATACAAATTAAACAATCACACCAACATTCACCCCCCCCCCAAAAAAAAAAGAGAAAAGAAAATTTTCACTCTGAGAGGTGACAAAGGAACTTTCTCAGATAGCTGAGGATGCCTTACCCTTGCTGTAAACAAAGACACCCATTTTTCCCCCACTTTCTAATTCTTCTGGATATAGCTTACTTATTAGTTTTTCCTAAGCGTTCATTATATTTAATCATGTAATCGTGTGTGTGTGTGTGTGTGTGTGTGTGTGTGTGTGTGTGTGTTGCCATGCTAGGTGAACACTCTGGCACCCTGCTATGCCCCCACACCCACCTGAGTGCCTTAGGTGCAAGCCACATTTGCCTGTTAGTTTCATTTCACTCACTGCACTGACTGTCTCTTAGTGACAGCTGTATGATCTACGACCCAAGTCCCGACAAGAGGGGCAGTTTGAAGGCAGCTATGAGTTTTAGCCATTCTCTGGCTACACTTATCTCACAAAGAATTGATAACACTTTATCTTTCTGAGCAGAATAATGCTGCATAAAATGATACTAAGAACCTAAGACTCCTGTCTTACTGAAAGTTATTATCCAGAAGTTTACAGTCTGCGAACACTTATCAGAAGTCCTGGGCAGAAAGGACAGATCCTCCATTTCATTAAAGATACAAGGGAAGGTTGGAAGGTTGGGGCAGATAAAGGGCAATCCTCAAAAGTTCAAAATCTTCCTTGAGATAGAACAATTTTATAAATAAAAAGAAATGGCTATTAACAAGCTCCAGAGTCTTATCTGGGCCTGCTTTTCTTAATTTATGAGAGTTAAAACCATAGAGTCACTCCAAAATTGCCTTTAACATGGAGCCCAAAAGGCCACATTGTTGAACTTAAGCCCTTCCAATGAAAAACAAACAAGAAAAAGCAAGCCAAAGCAAAACAGACAAACAAATAAAGCAATACCAACCCATCACATCCAATGACTTTTTTAAAACAATTCAACAATTGTGTTGTCTACACTACCCAGAATTCTTATGGTTCCAAATTCACCCCCATGACCGTTATGGACAACAGTACAGGTAAGGGAAGGTAGGAATCACTGTGCTCACCAAGTTTTCAGGCTAAGGGAATATTGATGTTGCAAAGGTTTATAAGAACAGGAAGTCACTCTTCCACTATTTCTGACTCGTTTTTCAAAAAGACTTAAGTAAGGCAAAAGCGCTAGGTTACTACTTTTGAAAGAATTTCAAATTACTTGACAGCTAAAACATATAAGCATATTTAATAAAGATGTTTTCATTTTGTGTAAGCAATTTAGCTTTCCTTACAAAGAGGGCATATTTTGATAGGCAGATGTTTAAGGCATTTCCCTTAGGACACACTCAGTTCCAGA
>NC_050446.1:22688579-22743579 GCF_903995425.1 Onychomys torridus
GTATGGGAAGGTGGTAATTAGCACAGCAGGGTAATTGATGTGTAGATTGCAGCATGAACAAATGCTTTGAGTTGTTTGTTCTTCTCTCTCTTCCCCTCTCTCTCAATCTCTCTCTCTCCCTCTTTTTCTCTGTCCTCCCTCCCTCTATCCCTCTTTTCCTCTCTGTCTTTGAAACTCAGCCCGGCTAACTGACGGCTACCTTCCCTGCTTAGTGACACTGATCATGGAACCACTTGTGGGATGAAGGAAGCACCCAGCCCTGAGGAGACCTTTAACTCTCAGCTGCAAATCAAAATTGTTCTCCCGCCTTCAATCCTCAACAGAAAAAAAAAGCTACTCAATAATAGACATAATAATAAACAATAAAAACCCTCCCCTTCCTTGTAAAAAAAAAGAAAAAAAAATCAAAGTACAAACTAGAACCTGAAAATTTCTTCAAGACCATCCCTGGGCTGCAAAAACACCGGCATTTCAGGCTCTTTGTGGGACATGACACTTTGGGGTATCTCAGAACCACAGTTGCTGGAAGATCTTCTGTGTTAATTGTTTCAGCCTCTTAGAAAGCCATTAGCTGGAACAATTTTCAAATAAGTTAAATCTTAAAAAATTATATGTATGGCAGATTTACCTACATGTATGTCTGTGAACCACTTGAATGCTGCTGTTGGATTCCCCAGAACTGGAGCCACTATGTGGGTGCTGGGAATTGAACCTGGGTCCTCTGGAAGAGCAACCGGTGCTCTTAACCACTGAGCCATCCCTCCAACCCCTAGAAATAAATGTAAGGATATGGAGAGAAAGTTCAGGAGTTAAGAGCCTGTACTTGGAGAGGATCCAAGTTCAGTTCCCATCACTCACAACTGCTTATAACTCTGGCTTCCATGGTCATGAGCATATATCCCAACACGTATACATAAAAGAAATAAATTTAACATCTATCTATAGTTCAGTGTTTTCACTGAGTCACTTTTTCAGGTGGTGCAATGTGCAGGATATTCTGAATGCCATCGTATGTCTCAGATTTCTGCCTCTCTTCCTTTTTACTGGAAATTAAATGCACTCAACTTCTGAAAACTCAAGCAGCTGAACTTGGGACTTCCTGGTGGAATATTAGCCTGCCTATCCCAGAACACACTTAACATGCGCTTTTATTGGGTTATCACTTTTTCACATTTAATACTTGAGACTCTATGTACCAACTTTCTCCGTTTCCACAAATAGGTCTCAAGTCAGGAGACAAAGGACATTGAATTAGCCTTTCCCTTTCTTCTGTTATTCCTCCTCCTTACTTCCTTTTTCCTTTTCCACATTGCTTCTCCCCTTCCTCAACTTAGTAAAGGAATATTTTAGGCACTTAGCTGCAGATCTGGGACTCTGTGGACAGATTCTGTCCGTCTTGTGTCTGGTGCTATTTACCATGTGCATTCTAGGTCTCAGAGTACTTTAATGATCATTAATTAATCTGTTCTCATTTTTTCTTCTTCAGAAAGTTTCAAATGTGAGTTGGTTTGATGACTCAAGAGAGTAATCACACCCAAGATTAAGGACTAGTTTTATTAACTATAAATTTCAGAAAACTGATACTCAAGTTTATTTTTAAAGATGTAGTAATTTGCTATTTAAAAGTTACCAGATTTCTTTAAATCTCCCATCTTAAGCTCTTCTAACCACTCTTCTATCTTACAATCAACAATTCTCTGTCTAAATACCTGATCAGCAATAGCTTTCCCATACAAAAAAAAAAGGTTCTGACTGCATTGGCCTTCTCAGTTTCTGTAATAACAGCAAAAAGAAAAGCGACTAAGGTCATCCATGAGTAGCATATGAGAAAGTGGAGAAAAGAAATATCACTAGTTCTTCCTGGCTTACCCATAAAGCACACACTGATAGTTTAGATGTCTAACACACCCATGTGCATTATTTCTTTGATCCCTGGCTTTGCTTCTAACAAACGTCTCTTTTATTACTGTTCCTGACCATGTCCCCTACTTATTCCCTTCTTGTTCATTCAGCATGACTAGAAAAGCAATACGTTTTCTCAGAACCCTAAACTTTCTCAATCTTTGTTCAATTAAAGATAAACTAATGAGCCATAGAAGATGTGCCATGGTACCTGAGCACGTGGAAGGCATTGACTGTCTCCCCTGTAAAGCAAGACAAGTAGCCAGAAGCTTTATATGCCTTTCCTCTGCCCGTTTGTCCTCTCTAGCGGACAGGCATTTCCAAAAAGGAAGTGCGAAGAGAGGAAACACCCTTGTATCAGAACCAGAGCAGCTGAGTGATGAGCAGGCTCTTATCTTGCATGTATTTTATCTTTCTGTAGGCACCGGACTCAAACTGCTTAAAATTGTATTCTAGCCCTTCAGTTTACTAACTTGCAGGTTTTAGCAGTATGTTTAACATGCCTTAGTGTCCTTTATTAAGTAGAGGAAACCAATAGTATCTAGCCACAGCTTGTGAAGATTCAGTGCAAGCACCTAAAGCTTAGCATATAGTAAATGCTTAGTAAATGTTAAGTGCTGTTATTATTTGCTGTGTCCAGAAACAGGGTCAGTAACAGAGGATTCTGTGTAGTACTTTCATACAGTAATTTGCAACTGAATCTTGCAACTTGCAGCTGCCATACTGAGATGCTGAAATTTTATTTTTACTCTGCTTCTAAGTGTCAAGCACAGAAAGGTTGTGACCTTTAGACATGAAACATACA
Organism: Onychomys torridus; assembly: GCF_903995425.1. Taxonomy (NCBI): domain Eukaryota; kingdom Metazoa; phylum Chordata; class Mammalia; order Rodentia; family Cricetidae; genus Onychomys; species Onychomys torridus. The sequence goes on from NC_050446.1 coordinate 22,691,287, forward strand.
ATTTAGGATGTTTGGGGGGTACCTGCTGTGGATAGGGGCACCCCAGGTGCTAAACTAGGTATTGTACCACTTCCCTCCCATGAGGTCGGCAGTGGGATTCCACTTTACAGAAACAGCTAAAAGTTCAAGGTGACAAGAGACCTGCTGAAAGGTCATGCACTGAGGTGGTAGAGTTGAGTTTTTTGATTTTCATAATATAAGCCCTCACTCAGAGCTCCATCATGCTTTCCAAAGCCGCGCACTCAAGGTACATCCTAGCAATAGCTTCTTAGGGTTTTGCCACTTATGTTGCACACATTCAGAGGGATAAAAATAGACTCCATGCTGCTGATATAATTACTAGAGGCTATAAATGCCATGCAAAAATCTGGAGAGGAGATGTAGGAATAGTTCGAGAAAGAACATAAATAAGTGAGTGGTGGCACAAACTAGGACTACATGCCATCCTTAAGTCTTCCCCACAGCTCCACACAGTCCAGCAGTGTTCCACTCAATGGAAGATCGAGCCTTCCAAATTAGGAAATCAGCCCCTTTGCAGGCAATGCCAATGCCAGCAAGCTACAGGTGGGCACCATAGCAGCAGGTGAGAAATGCCACTGGGAGGGGGGGAGGAGGAGCTGGTATCTTCCAGAGAGCACATCCATCCAGTTATCCCACTCAGGTTCAGGAGGGTTTTAGATATGAGCATTAGGTGAGTGTTCACATTCTGAAAGGAAAGATGCAGCAGCCTTGGCAGGGAAATTGACTGAGCTCTCTCTCAGTCTGCACTCACTGGCCCCAGGAGGCTATACTCCACTGAGCTGGTTTCACCCCTCCTGGCCCAGCACACAGCCCCAAGACCTGAGAGGAACCTGAGAATGAGTGTCTGCACTGCTACTCAGAAGGAAGAAGGGTGGAAAGTCAGCCGCCAGGTTCGGAAGTCTGAAGAGACTTCCAACAGAGGAGAGAGAGAGAGTCATTCAGGGAACTGTGTTTCCTTACTCCCTTCTGGCTCTTTGCTCATCTACCACTCCACTGTTAAAATATAAGATGAAATCCATACTAACTAGCCTCTTAAAGGACAAACTAAAAGTAAGGGCTCCCTCTTTCACCCAAACACAACTCCTTAAATTCAACCACAGGAGCCAGATCATGGATACCTCAAAACCAAATCTTTGATTTTCCTGGCTTTCAGACTGAGTCGGTCAGACAGTGGTAGCTCAGGTTCAGAGTGAACTAGACAGTACAAGATGAAGGTTTATCTTGAAACTTTGTACACTTTGGGCTGATTAGAATGAAGTGGACACCTTGACACAGAACTGGTGTTTCTTGTAAGAGCTGGCCTTGCTCTGGACCATCTGTGTGACTGTGGCCTTCAGCAGTAGCCGTGAAACCAAGTTTGTCATTTGACGGGGAAAGGCAGGAAGTGAGGAGAAATGCTTTTTCTAAAGGCTAGAAAGTGAGTCAGGGGCAGCCATAGGATTCAAACATGCAACTCTCTGATTCCCAGCTTACTATAGGGTTTCATAGTTCCCCTTTAAAAGTATGCTTAAACTCCAGCAGGATCTTTCAGATAGGCCAGATGACAGGGATATTTGGGACATGGGGTTTTTTGGTTCACATATTGTAGTATGGTATGGTATGCCAAATACTTGAGTACTAAGTGGTGCTCCATTTATTATTATTATCATTATTTTATGGTAATTGTACTTTGCAGTCTTTAAAGTCATAAAGAGAAGTGTGTGACTACTACATATTCATAACAGCAAGCCTGACCACAGTGCATTTTAAGTCAGTACCTTCTGGAACCAGGGTCTCCAAGTTTCCAGAGTAAACAAGTGGTTTTAGAAATGGTAAGAGGGAAGAAGTCATGACAAAGAATAGATGGGGAAAATGCAGAGAGAAAGAGAGAGAATTTAAACTTGTTATTACATTTGAGGTCATAAACTTGTTATTATATATGAGATCATATTCCTGGCCCTTTGCTGACATCCTATGGGCACTGTTAGTTCCAATGAAGAGATAATAGAGTAGATTGATGTTAAATTTTAAATCAGTCTAGCTGTATTCCTGCTCAGCTTCTCTCAAGTTAATCTGGAATAGATTTTTATCTAGTATTTAATAAGCCATTTTCCAGTAGAAATGAATTCACACCCAGGAAAGAAAATTTTCAGATAAAAACTATTTTATTGACTTAGTGACTCTTATGACAGTATTTCAAAGGTGTTATTGACCTTATTAAGAAAAAATTAATATTTGGTATTCTTGGTCAAGTGTGGAAATGATTTGACACTGCACCAGAAAACTTGGAAATTATAGGATTTCAATAGATCAATTTTTACCTTTTAAAACCTGGAAATCTTAAATGATGAGCCTGGTGAGTGTTGTAGCTTCCTGTCCTGTGCCCCATCTCAGAGGTCAGGGCTATTGTTCTGCCACATCTGATGGGTCAAGTGGAAACTCTGGTTTCATCTTTATTATTTAGCTTTAGCTTTATTGAAAGTTCTTTTATAGTCAAATTAATTTTTATTTGATTTGGAAAGATTGTATATTTAGGCAGAAACTTAAAACTCGTGTTTTCTAATTGTCATTGTATACATGTCAGTGCCCATGCATATTATATAGCTTATATTACAAGGATGCTAATATGTTATTGGGTGCATGAGATTTACTTTGGATCAATTGCTTTGTTTAATTTTTAAATGAAGTTTTTTTTTTTTTTTCTCTAAATAACGCATCCATATGCATCTCTTAGCAAATTTCCCCTCCAAACAGATTGGGGCTCCAAAACTATGGTTCCCGTGTGTGTGAATGGTCCATGTGATAAATTCTGCAGTTAGACTTACTTAGACTTTGGCATCACATGCTACTTTGGACTTTATATTTTCCTGTGAAAAATGCATTAACTAGGTAGGGAATACGTTTTTTTTTTTTTTTTTTAAACGCGCTGCAAGTTTGTACTAACTTTTCTGTAACACATCCCACACACGTGTGTGATGATTTGCTCCTTTACATTGCTGACGCGAGTGGGGGAGGGGGCCCTGACATAATGCCCGGAGAGGGTGAACCAAGGAAAGGGAAGGAATCAAGAGGTGCCTCCTACGAGAGGAAACAACGATGTAGCAGAGATATTACAGATAAAGTAAACACTGCGTCACCACAAAAGTCTAAACACTTGTTAAACTGTCTGGTTTTAGAACATTTCAGCCATACAACATTATTCAGCTACTCATCACTGTGAGAGCAGGCAATCAGGAAAGCTAATTTCTTAATTAGCTTTGCTCCGGCGGTAATGATTGCAGATCGTGTCAACTGAAATCTGTTTGGATTTCTGTAAATTGGAGTCCGACAAGCCTGCAGTTCCGTCGCCAACCTGATAACTCTCACCCCCTGTCTTTTGTTTTTCCTTCCAGCCTTTTTCCTGTCGCCATCTCGGTATTTAATCTGACACCACCAGGCAGCGAGAAGGGCTTACTCTTCCCCTTAAAGAGAAAGAGAGAGAGGAGAGGCAAAACATTCACGTGGGGACAAGGAGGGGGGGTGGTGGCTGCACAGGAAACCTGGTCCCAACCCCAACCACTGACAAAAGCCTTTAATCTTTCCCACATTCCTTAAGGCATTCTCCTTCTGTAATAAGACATATTCCTTTCAAGTAAGTCCTGATAAGGGAATTCATTTTTTTTTTTTTTACAGGAAATGTATATCCTTGTAAGTCTATCGTCTTATTTAGTTTCTATATTATAGGTCTAGCTAATCTAAAAGCATTTCCTTATCATCTGGCATGCTAACGGCACCATCACGAAAACAAACAATCTGTTCATACAACTCAGGTTGTGTATAGCTGAAGAGTGTGTGCTCTATTTAATATGCAGACGACTGGGCTGAGCTTCCTGAAATGGTTGGTCAGAAGAGACCACTTGGGTTGATACTGAAGGGTCTGAACTGCCTTATAGGCTCTGTGAACCACTCAGGTCTAGTTTCAGTACTAAAATCATATTTAAAAGTCAGGGCAGTACTGGATGTGCTCCTGTGAGGACTCAGCACCGCCAGATTTCCCATCCACTGCCGTCCCTTCCCTTCCCTTCTTTCGCGGTGTTTCATCTATACCATCTACTGGCTCGCTCTCAGCTTTTACAGTCACAAAGTTTCAGCATACACAAAGTCAGAGCGAGGCAGCATTTCTATGCACAGACTCATTAGCTTGGAGCCTAGCCTCACTGTCACTTTAAATAAATTAAAATGAGATTTAGAAAAACACAAAGGCCTGGTCTGTAAATCATTCTATTAGCGTGTCTGAGTGCACTTAGGTGATTACCTGACGTCTGCATGATTAATACTAACCAGAGGTGTGGGCCAAACTGCCACCCCACCCCCTCCATGGTGGAGGAAGAAAGGGTAAAGTGCCATCCATGGGAGACTCTTAAGTTTATGCCACTGAACAAAAAGCAAAAGACCTTTAGGAAAGGTGAAAAGCTGACATTTTTGTGTCGTTTTCAAGATCTCTAACTAATGAGAGGGAGTGGTACAATGATAACTGCTGTTTAGGACAAACATGCATCTTGGAGAATTTAGCAAAGGAAAATTGCTGGTGAGGATGGTGTTTTGAGATGGAAGTCTTGAACAGGGTTAGTGCTGTGATGGAATTCAGGAGCATGCACCTGGAAGTGTGTTGCCACCAGAGAAGAGAAGGGACAGGACTCAGGACGGCTGCCCTTTTCCAGTCATGTAAAGCAATTGCTTTAGCCTATTTTTATAAACCAAGTATTTTGCATGCAAGGGTACAATAAGTGGCCCCCGCTGACAAGGCCTCCAAGAGGTGCTGCTTCCACTTTGTAAGATGATGGGGAAAATGATGTTGCTCCATATTTGGGAAACATCATTTATTTTAAATCGCTATTTTAGGATCAAAAACCACAAACAGTTTTTGACAGCAACTTTTTAAAAGCTTCACAAACTACTTAAGAACTAAAAGTGAATTACTGAAACAAGATTGCCAAAGCAATTACAAACTATAAAGAAAAGGATAAGTCTTATCGTCACTTTGTAGACACCACCAAGGCCTCATCAACAGCAAACAATAAGAAGCACAAAATAAACCTGGAATTTCCCAGGTCATATTTTTTTTTTTCTCATCCAGAGGCCGTTTGCTATCATCAGATCCCTTCATTGCTCAAAATATATACACAGACTTAGATGTGTTCAAGAATGGATTTAACCCATGCAAACTTCTTGTTGTAAGAACGAGTTGCCCTGTGATGCATACTTTGTTCAAACCATGCTCAGGGAGTATCTACTGTGTTTTGATTAATACTGCAGCTCACTCTGGAAAGCATGTTCTCCATACACAGCACATCGTTCTGATACCGTGTGACTGTGCTCACTTGTAGTTTGCATCGAAAGCTTCAGTTGTGCTCAGAATGTAGGCATTTTGACTTGAATGCCAGATTTTCAAAGTTTAGATAGAAACTATGAACTTACCCGACATTTATGTGAAAGCACACTTTGATGTACCTGCCTACACCATCAGAGCATATCACACACACACACACACACACACACACACACACACACACACACACACACACAAAACTAAATCTGTCTCCAATTAACCAAAAGCACAATTTTGGCCTGACAGGGAAGATTTCATTTGGCCCACATATGACTAGGGAGCCTATTTCATTTCCTGTAAAAAAAACCCCCTCAAACGCCACAAAGTTACCTGACTCAGCTGCTTGTAGAAATCAAATTCAGTCAGAGATAACAGCTAATCATTTGTCACAGTAAGAAGCAATTCCCTGAAATCGGAAGGGAAAACCTGCCGCTTCAATCCGCAGGTCTGTCAGATTGCTAGAAATTACATTCTGGTCTGACTAACCTCTGCACTTGGGTTGCTAACAACAAGCTGTCTGCTCTATCAAAAGAGAATATCATACAACCAGGAACCGCTTTTGATTCGTTCTGTTCCAATAACCCGAGAAAAGTTTATAGACGGGCCTTGCTGCCTGGACCTCAATTTCCACCAACCTGCACACTGTTTTGAATTTATAGCACCGCAGCCTCATAGTAATATAAGGAAAATTTACTGGCTGGCTATCTGCTGCTTCATTGAAAGAAAATTAAGAGTTGATTTTATAACCACACAACTGATAGTTGTTTTTGATACTCTGAGGAAGCATACACTTTGGAGGTTTCAATTAAAATGCCAAAAGAGAGAAGGCAAATTGATTAACTCTCAAAATACAATTTATATTTTTTAGAAATCTTTCCCTGGAGGGAATAAGCTTTATATTCTTCCATGTAAACACTATTTGTGCAGTATATAAGTTTAATAAAAATGATGTATAACCTCTTTATTAGATTTATAATTTGTATCCAGGTAGTAAATATGGAATTTGAGTAGAATGTTCCTACATACACACACACACACACACACAGAGAGACACACACACACACACACACACACACACACACACACATATACACACACACACAGAGTATCCTCTGTATACTACTAACTACATTCTCAGTAATAAGTATGAAGTCATTAGAGCCTATGAGCCATTATTTCTACTTAAGGAATATTTCAAGGTAGCGTATTCACCTCCAAGAAGTTCTTGCTTGAAGTTGCTATCACAGAATTGTAAAAGAAATCAAATCAGGCTGGAGAGATGGCTCAGAGGTTAAGAGCACTGACTGCTCTTCCAGAGGTCCTGAGTTCAATTCCCAGCAACCACATGGTGGCTCACAACCATCTGTAATGAGATTTGATGCCTTCTTCTGGCCTGTAGGGATACATGCAGGCAGAACACTGTATACATAATAAATAAATAAAACTTTTTTTTTTTTTTTAAAAAAAAGAAAGAAATCAAAATCACACAAAACCAAACAAAAGGAAACAAAACTAAGGTAATGTCTTTGCAAGCAACTCTAAGCAGAACCATGGCCACATCACTCTGAGCATACATATTACAGCTCTTTTAGGTAAGCCAAAGTTTGAGACACTAGTCAGTGCAGAGGCTGCCTCAAACGCTATGTCTCTTCCAAGTTTGCTCCCTTTTCGAGTGTTTTCGTTTCCACAGTTGGAATCGGCCAAGGATGGAATGTGAGCAGTGGCTCTTAGTTCCCTTTACATTGTCACAACTGTAAAGCTATTTTAACAGAGTTTATTTGCCTAGGTATTTCCTTTCTCTTGTCGTAGTGTAAGAGAAAAGGAAACAACAGTTTAATCTGTAAGTAAAGTGGAGTGGGAATGAGGGCCGCTCCAGCTCTGGCCAGGAGCACACTTAGTCAGCCATCAGTATGTGAGATTTTTTAGCTTAAAAAAAAAAATCATAAATCCCTTCTTTCATTTCAATTTTCCTCAAGCAACTGCAGTGGGAATTAGACAGGTTTAAAAGATCTAATTTCTTTCTAGGATCAGACCTGATTGCTTCTATCACGGTTAATACTGACTTAAATGGGGAATTTGTGCATATTCTTCAATATGTGGCATATTTGATATTTTTAAAAATCCTTGACATACATATCCATAATTGATCAACTAATAGGTTTGGTTGGGTTACACAGCGGACTTCCCTGAAGGCACTCTAATACTGCCTTCCTAGATCAAAAGCAACCCCTTTGGCCTTCAATCTGGCTCTTACATGTCATCCATACAGTAGCCAGGACTTAAGCTCCAGTATTGTACGAGTATGCAAACCAGCAGATTTCACAATCCGATGTCACCCAGACAGAGGCACAGGATGCCAAACTCTCCTTACTAACTGCTCTCTCATCTAGAGCCAGCTCAGGGATCTGAGAACCCACTGTAGTTAGAAAGAAACCACCTGACTGTGAAGTTCCCTCCTGTCTATTTTCAATCACTATGGTCACAGTCACCATGAGTCAGGGTTCCTCATCACAGCCTTGGCCAGTACAGCCTCCCTGCACAAGTGCAGGGACCTCTCTGGGAAATCACGTGGAGAACACACACTGTCATTCCCTGAAGACTTTCTCATTTCTGGAGTCTCATGGGTGTCTTTAAAACTCTCTTTCTCCATGTTAGAGAGCGTTTTGATGATATAGTGAGAACTGTATGTGTGCATTAATCTACTGAGAGCAGATTGTGTTCCTCAGCACTTTTCTCTTGGTCTCTAGAACCAAGAGGGAGAAACTGTTGTTATCGTGGGTTTGTAGATGAGTAAACAGAAATGAAAAAAAAGATGTAACTACCTTTTTCTCAAGTTAGCTGATGTTGGAAACTGGACCTGATTCAGACTCCATTCTTTCTATTGCCTCTGAAGCACAAATTCAAGTCAAAACAGGATTTCTAAGCACTTAGAGGACAGTGGTGTAGAAATACCTTTCTCACTTGTCTGATGTGGCGGAAACAACTTGGCAAGAAGGAAGAGGAAAAGAGGAAAGCACCAAGGCCAAGCCAAGTCCACTCCACTGATGTCAAAGAAAAGGAAGTTGGGTGTAAGAAAGACCATGTGGGCAGCCACATGTAACATGTGGCAGCAAGTCAAGTTGCAACCATCATTTCAGGATATATGTTTTTCTTGCTTGAAGAATTTAAAAACTTTAATGTATTGAGGGTTTGTTTGTTTGATTTTTGTAAAAATTCACCAGGGTTGGGCTGGAGAGATGGCTCAGCACCAAGAGCACTTGTTACTATTGCAGAGGACCTGGGTTTTGTTTCCAGCATCAACATGGTGTCTCACAAACATCTGTTCCAGGAGTCCTGATACCCTCCTTAGACCTCTACAGTGCAGCATGTACATACATACATACATGCAAGCCAAACACTCATTCACATACAATAAGAACAAGTCAATCTGAAAAATGTTTTAAAACTCAGTTATATGACAATATAACTTCCACCAGGTTCATTTTCATTTCCCAATCCACCTGAACATAAAATTCAAATAGATTCTATAGTTGCATAGACATCAGTATACTAAATAATTCAACTAAATATTTTTTTTACTTATTTTTTTCACCATCTCAGTTAACAGTGTTTTTTCAGGATTCAAGGGTAGATACTCATTTTAAAACCCCTTTTTTTGGTTGAGGATATTGCTCAGTATAGGTGAATAAGGCCAGGGACCTAGCCCCAGCACGGACAAAACCATTTTCCCTTGTTTGTGACAATGCAGTTGAAGAACTTGAAGATTATTCTGGAGATCAGATGAGCAACATGACAGGGCTGTACTACCCAGGGGAACTGTGTGCCGTGATAGTTGCAAACTTGAAACTGACTCTCTGTTTTCCATATTCCTGGGCTATTTCTTCATCAGCCAAATTTACTCTATTTTATATATTTATTTATTGGGTCTTTCAAGACAGGGTTTCTCTGTGTAGGGCTGGATGTCCTGGAACTTGATCTATAGACCAGACTGGCCTTGAACTCACAGAGATCCACCTGCCTCTGCTTCCTGAGTGCTGGGATTAAAGGCATGTCCCACCACCCCTTGGATTATTTTATATATTTATAACTGAAACATAAACTCTGGATGGGAAGAAAACATAAAATGTTTTCCACTTGTCATGTAAGCATAAGGAAAAAAAAACAAAACCACAAAACCAGCTTTGTATAAGAGTATGTTCAGGGACAAATAGCCAAACTAATGGAAACGCATGAACTATGAACCAATAGCTGAGGAGCCCCCAACTGAATCAGGCCCTCTGGATAAGTGAGACAGTTGAATAGCTTGAACTGTTTGGGAGGCACCCAGGCAGTGGGATCCTGACCTGTACTTAGTGCATAAGCTGGCTGTTTGGAACCTGGGGCTTACACAGGGACACTTTGCTCAGCCTGGGAGGAGGGGTCTGGACCTGCCTGATCTGAATCCACCAGGTTGAGCTGAATCCCCAGGGGAGTCTTGGCCCTGGAGGAGATGGGAATGGGGGGGGGGGGGGGGGAGAATGCAGGGTTGGGGTTGGGAGAGGGAGGACAGGGGAACCCATGGCTGATATGTAAAATTAAATTAAATTAAAAATTAAAATCTAGACTATTTTAAAAAAGAGTACTTTCAGGGGCTGATGAGATGGTTCAATGTGTAAAAGCACTTGCTTCCAAACCTGAGGACATGGGTTCAATTCCTGAAACTTTACATGCTGGAAATCGAAAACCTATTCCTATAACATACAGACAAACATATCCATAATAGATATATGTAAAACAAAACAAAAAAGAGAACACTTTCAGAGGAATTCACTATGATTTATTACCCGTTTGTGAAGTTCTTGCCACTCTCCTTGGCTGTGACATATGGATATTATGAAACTTGAAGTTAAACAAAAAAATCATCAGTTTGAAATTTTGTTCACATTTCAACCAATAGAAGACATACAGACACTTAAATTTTCTGAGGAAAAAGAAAACTCCTGCCCATTCTGAAATTTAAGTAGACAGCCCTTGAAAGATCACTGGGGAAAGTCGGTGTTTTCTCAGGTTTAACTAAATAATTTATGCATACTTTCACTTTGGCATGATGAAGCAATTTTAGCCTTTAAAACCCACAAGTACTCAAGAGGGAAAAGGCCTGGTTCCTGCAACTTAAATAATTTAAACATCCAGGTGGAAATGCTTCCAGCAGTTTCCCTTTTTAAGACAAAGGAAGATGACTTCAGAGCTGTGAGATACCAAGAAAAAAAAATTGATAAAGAGATACAACCTCGGATTCATTTAATCTAGAGTGGAAATTCTACAATTTATTTTTTGAATGATGGGCTTCAGAAGGAGGCACGGGGTAAAATGCCTGCTTTCCCGGGGCTTGTAACAAATAGGCACATAGAAATGTTGTATGGGCAGAGCCCCAAGCCAAACATATATGTATGTAACATAACATAACATATATAAGCAATGTGCAAAGGCTAATGCAGCCCTATACCTCCTCAGCCTACGCTGTGAGCATGAGGTGTCTAGCGGAGATCTCAGAAGTGGTTATATTAAGACTCATTGTGCATTACTGTCAGGTGTCTTGGCTTATATAAATGCACACATCTTTTGATACATAACTATGTAGATTAGGATGAATGAAATAGTATGAAATAGTGCTTTAGGACCTAGAGCTTCAGGAAAAGCCACTTGGATCTATCACAATACTGGAGGAGACTTGAAAATTTAGGTGTTCAGTACAATGGGTCCTCTGAGTCCATGGCCTTTGGCCTTGTGTCATATTTCAGAACTGCCATGGGGGAAATTTCCCTTTTCACTTGTAGGGCTGAAATGACTTGTCAAAGAAGGTGGGTCTTGAACCACAAACATGTAGGGTTAGAGCACAGTTTTCAATCAGCAAGTTTTGAGGTTACCATTCACAAACATCCCCCAAAATATCTAGGGTGCTTTAATTTGCCATTTCTTGTTGAAGAAAGCAAAACAAAACAAAAACACATAGAAAACCCCCAAATCAAAATAACAAATAAAAACCCCCAAGGATTCATCTATAGCAGCCCTCAGAGTTTTCTTAAATCTGTATCATATTGATGGCTCATATAAACATGAATATCAGGTAAGGTACAAAATAAGATAAAAGGCAGATCTAGAAGGAATCTCTTTCAGAGCTGACCATGATAAAAATTAATATGAGAAGGGTAAAATAATATTGCTATGTATGTATTCATTAAAGTGGGGCCAGGCTTCATTCTTGAAGAGGAACACAGGTCTTCAAAACACATGTATTTTAACACTTGGTGTCTGTGCATCATGCTAGGTCTGGGGAAAAAGAGAGGTTCTACAGGAGACAGTTGCAGTGGGAAGGCTGAGTGTGTGGCCAGGGTGTGGAAAGTAGGGCTGCTGAAACCCTCCAGGAGGTCTAGAACAAGGCTATGGTGCTGATGATTGCATTCCGAATTCAATGCTGGCTCTTTTTTATGTTTGTGTGGTGGATGAGGGTCACCTAAGTGACATGCACTAGAGATGTAGCATGAGAAGTGTGATTTAAGTCACGGACACATCAGTGCTCTGAAGGGATTTAAGAAATAGTATTTTTGATATCTGCATAGATGCCCAACACTGATCGCTAAGGTTAGGAACGTGGACAAAGCTAGGAAGACGGGAGTGTGTGGACAAGGCTAGGAAGACAGGAGTGTCTGGGTGGCTGTTCGTTCATTATATACCCACCCCTTCTCTTTTTGGTCATCCATTGACTTTAATTAAGCCTGGCCAGCCTCATAAGCATGGGAAACTTGGAGAACTTTTTGTTGGAAGTGACCCTGTTCCCAGGGTTTACCCTACAACTTCTCTCAGCTCTGTTGCAAGGCTGAATATTCACATTCTGGCTCTGAATTTCAGAACACGGCACCTGGTGTAAAAAGAAATTTCTAATGTCATCTGAAGTATAATACATAAAGTACTGTGTCCAAACAAAAAGAAACCTTTCTTTAAGGAAGAGAAACCTTTCTGTACTCTTGCTGGTTAGACTTCTTCACTGTATTATTTTAAGTCAATTAATTCAAATTTAAAAATAATGAAATTACTAGCAGAGACTTTAAACTTCTTTTACTATATTAAATTGGGCAGATTGCTTCTCTCCTTCTAATTATGAATGTTGCAGTTACAAAAGAAACTGTCATTTTGATAGAGCAAAAGACAATCTGTCTGCCAAAAATGTCCAACCATAATTCTAAAAAAAAAAAAAAAAGGAAAGGAAAAAAAAAGCCACCGGCATGAGGAACATGCTACTTTGTTTGATGTACTGTCTTATTGGAAACTTAATTTGCTTTCAATCTCTGAGACAACACATAAGTTTGTGTGACTAATTTTTCTTGGAAATATGAGTAATTAGAATTAGGGGCCATTTTCATAGCAGGAGTGGACAGGTTTTTAAAGAAATTCAAAGTAAGCATTATAGTTCTTTGCTTTGCTTTTTTATGGCACTCCTAAAACCAAGTGGAAAGGGGTGCTGAGCTTTGTACTGGATAATGTGACTCCCCATGTAAATTGTGAGCGATTGCAAAGTACGGAAAGGTTTATTACCTAAGGTGAGCCCTCCCAGAGCTCTTGGAGTATAAAAGCATTAAGTGTGTGTTCTAACAAAGTCATAAAAATCAATAAACAGGAACCCCCCACCTGTGCAATGGCCCTAGTGTTAAGTTTTATACATGCAGTAATAGTACATATCAATTTTCACCCTCCTTCCTACTCTAGCTATAGCAGGCCCTACCACCACCGGAGGCCAGGGCTGCACCATTCACCATCCCACGGAGCTGTCTACATGCCAGGCCCATTGCATCATTGTCAGCTTATTCTGTTTGCAACTGGACCAGGCTGTAGCCCTCGCTCTCTACACCCACTCGGTGGAACAACAATTGCAAACTGTGTGCCTCTGTTTAAAGAGCTCACATGTTCTTCTGCAAGAAAACCAGAACTGTTGCTTATTAATGCTCAGACTCAGGATGCTTATACAGGAGAAGGGGAAAACATGTCACTTCCACTGACATCTGACCTCATCCAACTGCTGCAGGCTAAGGCTTATCTACCAAGGTTTAGGGGAAAAAATTCTGGTGAAACAGTTGGATGGCCAGCTCCCACGGCAAGTATTAAAGCCCGGTTCCCTTAAAAAGATTCAGAAGGCACAGGCCATCTTCTTACTACACAGAGGGTAACATATGCTAAAAATTAGGCCCTAAGGATTCAGTGTGTTCACCAGGCTGCAGAAATAACTACTAACATCACACTTACTTCATAATTAAAGGAAATCCTCTCACCCCACCTCCCCATTTTTACCAATAAGGCAGAAAATATCACTGAATGCATAACCTTTGTACCACATGCACTCTTAGACACCCATTACCCTACACAGGGTGAAGGGTGGGGGCAGGCCTTATTAAATCACAGCCACTTGTTGGTAAGGAGATCCAATAACATCATGGGGGTGGTATGTACTGCACTGGGGACATTCTGAAGAAAAAAAAAAAAACATTAAAAAAAAAAAAAACCCTAGCATTTAATTATAATCCAGAGATAACCACTTCAAGGTAATGAGAAACATTTTGAGAAGGGCGCCTCCGTTCACAGACAAAGCTTGGTATTCCTTCCTCTTTCTTTTAGTGGTTCTATTGCTTGTAGTTTTGATAGGCCTGAGAAACAAAGGGAGGCCCTTGGTGATGACTCCTCTTCTCTACTCTCCAAGAAAAAACAAAACAAAACAAAAAACCCCAGGACTTCTATCTGTCTGAGGGTGCTCACAGCACAGGAGTACTACTCATGGGTACTTAAACTCACGGGTACTTAAAGCTGCGTCATTTAAAAGCATCAAAAAAAATAGAATAAAGTTGTTCAGCAAATGAGAAACCATGACACAACTCAAGTGCTATGGTGAGAAACAAGGAAAATGAGCTCTCTACATTTTTTTTCAGAAATACACACACACACACACACACACACACACACACACACACACACACACACACACACACACACATATATAATGGCAAACGTACCTCTAGCTTGCTTCCTCACCAAGGTGTGCTCAAGTTTTACTACTTTCCACGAGGATAGTTGTGATGGATGTTATGGGAAGTAGACATTTCTACCAATGCAAAGGAAGTGTAGCCATGCAGTTGTGAACAGCTGGCATACAATAGATAATTTAAGGGAAAGTGACCCTCATGTATAATTTTTAACTGAAGAACTGTCAGGCCCCATTAGTTCCAATAGGGCCTGCCAGGGCCAAGATTGGTTTATAGAAGTATTGTATTAGCACTGCTCCTAAAGACCAGCATGAAAACATAATATAGGGATTCAGTAAATGTAGTGTTTTTAAAAATTGTACACATTATTTGTCACACTGACATCAGTGCTTGCTGCCTATGTGTGCAGATGAAAAGCACAACAGGGTGGCAACTTCCACAGTAAACAATTTGTGAAAAAGCCCTTCTGAGCAGTTGTAACTATGTTCTGGAGTAGCTCCCAAACATTAAAGGGGAAAGCAAATGGTGGCCATCTTATGATTATTCTCAGTGCCACTGAATGCTTATGACTGAGAGGCCTCGGAAAGAAATAGGAAGAGAAGCAGAAAGCCCCATAAACCCATTCAACTCAAGTTCTTATTAGGAAGTATGGAAATTGTCAGCGGTCGTCTGTGAAGGATGTAATGAGTTCTAACTGGGGAATGTGACATATGTTTCAAAAGTCATCGTCAAAGTAATTCACACAGAGAAAAGAGGCCACCTCCCCCTTCTTAAGTGCTGGAGCTTTCTTGGAACCACAGTTATCTCATGGCAACACCTGGTAGGACCACCGTGCTATACAAGAGATTCACTGGAAACATGGACTCATGCTAGGGGAGAGGAAGATGTGGATAGCAGGGGGAATTTCATGGAGAAAAAGGCTGTGGAGGTAACATTTGAACAAAATGCTCCCTTCTCGGAGTGCCTTCTGGAGCTCTAGAAATGGTGGCTGCATTTGGCATCTGGTAGAACACACTGTCCTGAATTTTATTGTGTGATCCTGTGCTGTTTAAAGTCATGTTTGCCTTACCTCTGTGTCCTAAGGGGGAACTAACTGCTGGATAGCGTCCTGTTCTCTGGAGTCAGTGTTTCGGGGAAGTTTGAGGCAGTTATGTCCCAAATTAATGGAATTCTTGGCATTCTCTCCCTATTAATGCTGCACTGATGTGGACTTCATTTCTTTATTTAGGTGGTTTGCCTTTTCTACAAACATGGAATAACTAAGACATTATCTTTATACATTCAGACCTATGATTTTGTTATTTGGAGAGGTAGCTAGTCAATTCCATGATTATAGCTACTTAGATTAAAGTCTACTAAGTAGATAACAGAGGTGGTCTTTACAGGTATATACATAGAATATTTTTCCACTAGACACTGTCTCACAAGAAATCATTAAGTTGGCTATAAAGGGCTTAAATACTAATGTATCATTAAATTCATCTTATAAACTAAACAAGCAATCAATGTATATTAATAAACATAATTACATTTCTGGCATCTTTCCATTCATTCATTCTACCTTGACAGCTCCAGAAAACACATCAGCAAAACTCACTGACCACCACACTGAAGTAAGATTGGCAGTGAGTTTTTTTTGAAGATTCCTTATATATGAACCATCCCGATGCCGGCAGGGTGAAGCTTATGACGTTTCCATTGCGTCTTTTACAGATGTTCCAGGCAAAGACTCTGACAGATACCCACTCAAAATGCCACTTTCATGTGGCCATAAAACAAGCCTTAATGGGGCGATAAACCTATTTACCTTTGATTAGGTGAGCTGCTCGATAAGATAACACAGAGAGGTACTTTCCAAGAGTAAATACCCACAGAAATCAACAGCTGGGACCATTCTATTGGGATCCTGGAGGTGAGTCTGGAAGCTCCAGAAAGACCTTTCTTATCCCGTAGACTCTCTGAATTGGCTAATATGGCTTGGTCAATGGATAAAGCAGCACATGTTTCCATCACCAGTGGTCTTTAGAACACCCTTTTCTCTGGTACGCACCTTTAATCCCAACACTTGATCAAACAGGGAAAGACTAACTCAGAAACAAAACCAAGAAACTCAAAAATCTCCAAGGATGGAAGGGAGGTGGCAGAAAGACCCCGTCACTTGATCCCAAGGCTCTGTGACACTACACAGCACTACTGTGCTCCATGCAGGCTTCTCAGTGGACTCTGAATACCTGTGAGAATTGAGTTGTTTATTTCTGCCATCTCTACGTGGCCCCGGATAGTCCTGTTTGTAGCCTGTGTTTGATAGTAACTGGTCTGTTCTGAATACACAAATTTTCATTGTTTATTTTTAATGAAGACACTGAAATAGTTATTCTGTGGAGTTCGATTCATCTTTCTTATGTGGTAGGAACCTTGCATCTCTTCTCATGAATATAAATTTGGACATCTTATTTCCTTTTGTCAAATAAGACAATAGGCATCTACCAGGAGCACCAAAGAATAGTATTCCCTTTGCTAATATCTGCTGGTCTTCCTACATGGTGGCTTTAGCATATTCTCTGTAAAGGTGTGTTCACTGGATGCATGTAAGAAGACCCTCATCATCTGACCCTCAACAATACCATCACAACTGCTTTTAGCCTAGTAAGCAAATATATAACTTGAAATTGGAAGAAAAATGAGGCCAAAATAGCAGCCTACCATCCTACTTGTATGTTCTCTAAAATAAAGAAAATATGAATAAAAAGAAACTTATTCAGTGTCACTTGTACATATTTATGGTTTAAAAATTAGTCAAAGTTTATGTCCTGAGGTTGCACCTACAGAAAGCCAGATGCGCCTTCTGCATGTGACCTAAGATAGGCCTAGAGCAACAACTAGATAATTTCTCGCTCTTCCTCTACACCGTCGATTGCGGCGGCTTTCTGAGGTGAGAGAAACTGACAGCACTAACTCTCCAGGGCAGAACTTTCCAGTCAAGTGGATCAACGGACTGAAAATCTCTTATGAATAGTCATTAGGCCTTCATTACAAACCCCTCAAAACCCAGTTCTCTTTTCGCAACCAAATGCCTTTTGTCATCTTCACAAGGTACATCATTTAATTACCAATTGATTTCTTTATATATGACAACATGTCAGATAGCAAAATACAGTGTATCTCCCTTAGGGGAGAAAAGTCTGTTAACTATCAGTTTGCCAGATTACAGAGTTATCTGAAAAGCAGGCATCCTGTGTGCTCTTTCTTCATTCTAGCCACTTTACCTATGAGCAGTGTTTCTTCCAGTGAAGAAAAACCAGTAAAAGGAATATTTAAAAGCTAACAAGCATCAGGATGGAGTCTCCCCATACCCAGAAACACCGGCAAACTAGCCAGAAGATGCTTTAAGCCTCCTCTATATGGAAAATGGATTCTTGACAACACATAGAGGATGCAGGGTGCCCTCTAAAACATGACTATATCGGGAGCTACTGCAGCCCAAATTTCTATATGAAAAGTCAAGCACTTGCTCTCTCTCATCATGCCACAAATTCCTTAGCCTCTGACTTCTGCTGCGCAACTGCAGCCCGGTAATCAAGTGAGCGCTGTATTAATAAGCTGAATAACAGGGAATCTCAGAAATGTACAGGACCGTTATACCGTAACAATAAAACCTCAAATGGAGTAAACCAGGGCAGAGCCGAAGGTGGGCGTCAGGAAATAATGAGCCAGTGTTGCGGCAATGCGCTCCATTGTGTGGTGGTGTAAATGCCTGCTTCTTTCATACACAGAGGCCACATTACATGAGACCCAAGTGTTCTCAGAGTGTCACTGTGACTGGCTGTGCTAGAACCTGGCACGGATGGGCACTGAAAGCTGACATTATATTTCAGGATGCGTTGCAGGTGTGCAGGCCTGGGAACGTGCTCTAATTACATATTTTCCTGTCGCACAACAATTAAGGTCGCCAAAATAATTGCCAGTTTCTTAATCCCTCTCTAACAAGACTGACATAAGGAATGGTTTATTTTTCTCTGATTGTTTTGAAAGTGTTTCTCGAGATTTTGATTTTCTATGGAACTGCATAAAACTAATTCTTATGTTCAGATGTGTGATTATTCCCATTGTTAAAAAAAAAAAAAAAAGACTAGTCTTTGAATTGTGATAAACTGAAATCATAGAAAAACAATGGGAACTATATAACCTGGTAGGTTGCTTAAATGTGTTTCTTTTAAAGAAGGTAAATTTGCTTTAAAACCCATTTTTACTTTCCAAACTGTCCACCTCACATAGAATATTAAAATGTGCTGAGGACAAAAAAACAAACAAACAAACAAAAAGCTTAGGAATCAAGACAAAATAGGTGTCTTCACTTTCAGTGGTGACTTTCCATCTCTTCATTTTCAGCACTAGGTGGGATAAGAAGGTAGAGATTCCTCCAGATATGCCCCCCACAGAAAAATATATCAATATTAAACATACTACATTCAGTTTCTGGTGGTTCCCAGATCCCCTAACCCATTGATGAATTCCAGAGAAGGCACCCAGTTGACTAGTAACTATTACAATGACCGACATATCTCCCTCCATTCATCCCTTTCCAAATCCTCTGCACCATCTGACCAGCATGTGAAGGGCACTGTGTTTAAAAAGGTATCAACAGTCACATTTGTAGTGTCTGTCTTCTTTGTAGTGTCTGTCTTCTTAGCTCAAACCCACGTCCTTCATTTCACTAGTGGTCAATTTTTCAGTTCAGCTGGGTTAACTGGGTATGTTGAGGCAGCTAATTCCTTCTTGCTCCCTTTCTCACACGTAAGAAGACAGCAGTGGGGGATGATTGAGGACTTAGTGGACAAACTGAAGTCACGTCAAGTGCATCACAAGTGAACACAGGCTGAATGGTGGGGGCAGCAGATGCACCTAATGGGGCTAGGGGGCCAAGAAGTCTGAGCTGAGAGAATGGGAATCAAATATGAATGGATCTGTAATAGAGACTTCTAAGAGGAGACATTTGGAAGGATTGAGGGGACGGCTAGCAAAAGGAACAAGAGGCATATTTCCCTGCTGAGTGGCTGAGGGAGGGGGAGGGGAAGGCCTGCTATGATACAAAGAAAAGGAGGGGGTCACCAGCAAGGGAACATGGAGGTGCTGAAGGAAGGAAGCCTGAGTCTCTTTGTGGAGACAGTAAGACAAGGCCTCATACAGCTGGGAGTGTCCCAAACTGGCCTATTTTTAGTGTCCCAACCATAAGACTTCTTGCTAACTAGGGGGATTAAAAAAATGTCTTCAATGACTTGAGGAGGCTATCACAGGGGTGCTGAAAAAACCCATCCTGACACTGGCAGGTGATTTAGACACCAGTGCTCTGTCCTTGTCTTAAAGCTCAAGTGTTAACCAGTGCTGTCTGGCCAAAAAGAGGGCTCTTTTTTTTCCAGGAGATGAATGAAAAGCATTGATTCTTGAGTTCCAATGGTGTGTGTGTGTGTGTGTGTGTGTGTGTGTGTGTGTGTGTGTGGACATGCACGTGCTTGCTATTGACAATATGACAAGGAGTGAAGAGAGACACTCCTTCTAGTAGCGGTGAGCAGGGCAGAGCTCAAAAATGGACTGTGCCACTAAAAGTCCTGCCATGTCCTGGATGTTGTCCCCAGTGGCAACAGACCTCTCTCCTCTCCACCTGCTAGAAGCTGGTTCCATCGTAAGCCTAACTCATGCATGTCCCTTCTTACAGCTTTGCTAACTTGTTCAAAGGAAGGATCTTTCCGTTCCTCCTTGTACATACATGGAATGAAGAGTTTCCCTTGTTCATCACCCTACCATTCTATCAGCCACTCAACCAGCATTGTTTGAATACATCTAGTGTGTCAGATCTAAGCTTGGCCAAGCTGTTCTCTCTGACATTGATATATAAGGCTTTATGGGACTTAGTGCCTAGCCCAGGGTAAATAGCTAATGGTTTAAAATAAAGTGTTTTAAATAACTCCAAGCTTTAAACAAAGATTTTCTTAGGACTGGAGAGATGGCTCAGCAGTTAAGAGATCACAGTGCTCTCAGAGAGGACTGGAGTTCGGTTACTAGCATCCATGTCCAGTTGTTCACAACCGTCTGTAAATTCTACTCCACGGGCATCTAATGCCTCTGGTTTCTGTGGACACTGCACTTCACACACTCTCCCTGCACCCATCTATATAGTTAAAAATAAGAAAACTAAATCTTTAACAAAATGATTTGTTTTTCCTACAGAAAGGGATAGTCATTAGTGAGATAAGTTTGTTGGTGGTTTATTTATTTATTTGGTTGCTTGTTTTTAAAGCAGCTGTAGTTCTGTGGCTGCCTTCTGGGCACAGTTCATACAACAGTCACACACAGTGCCTCCACAGACATACCATGCATATCCGTTTCTGACTGGCATAAATGCCATCAGTAGTGAGCACTCACAAATACTCGGTATGATGATATCCGGAATGTCTGAGGACTCCCTGATAGACAGTGCTCTGTGATTCCACACTACCCCACAGCAGGCTTTCTCCCTAACCCAATTTCCTTGACCTGTGTTTTCCTTTCAACCAGACTTCAGAGACAAAGGAAAAATAGTAAATTCATTTTCTTAGAAATATACCACTAGGGTTTCAGTCTATGGGGCTGTTACTTATTTGCCTTACCTGAACAGTTATTTTGAGATAGAGTAGCTCACTAAATAATATTTTCCTCACTGCTATTATTACTTCAAAATGATCATTAATTCACTCTTTGGTTTTCTAAGTGGGGGAAACATCAAAGAAACTAGTTTCCCCTAATTCAACTTTTCTTGAAAGGTAACTGATTTACAAACAAATTACTTGAGCCTTGTAAGGAACTGCCAAATGTGTCTGCTCATTTGATACATTTTCAAGGGCTACAGTGTTGAAATGGAACTGTAAGAAGCTCCTGTGTGATCCACAAACAACTTCACGCTGTATTACACGTGCATCAGATACTGAGACCAAACTGAGTCGCAAGCAACCTGTGATGCAGAATGCTTGCTTGGCAATGGCTCAAACAGCTTATTTAAATTGCAAACTTTGCAGTCACTACTCACAGGTGATTTTGAAAGTTCATTATAGAAACTAAATAGCTTCTCCCCCATACTTTGTTTCTTAAATCACACATACATCATCTTTGAAAGATGCTATTTAATGTCTTTCTCACACAAGCACATCAACTTTGTTAAGAAATTGCCTGGGAGCCTAAAAATGTATTTAAAATAGACATGAAGCTTAAACAAATATTCCAACTGGAGTGCAAACAGTGCCAGAATTGCTGGCTAGAAATTTCCAGGATGGACTTTGCCATGAATAGAGGTCACATGAGAAGTATTTTGAAGTCATAACTTTACAGCATAAGATGATCAAAGCCAAGTATTAGTACATTATTTTATCAGCTCACCTTCTAAACAGTATTTCAGTAGATTTCCTTTCACACAGTGATATTTGTAATAAATGCTCTGTCTTTGTTTTAAAGTCAGTCTGGAGAAAGATGACATCAGCTCAGCAAACAATAAAGTGCCTGTAATATTGTCTCCAGAGGGCTGTTACATTTACTTTGTAGCAGTAAAATTCAATTTTCAAAAAACACTACATGAATGATGTTAGGTTATTAACCCTATCACCACCGTAAAATATCATTATTGTGTGCAGAATGTAGGTCACAATCTAGAAACCATACATTTCTTTTTTTGTCAAATAATCCCGTTAAGCGTCTTTTCTTTCCTCAGGTCTGGGCTGCATCCCTTCTTTGGGGGAGAGAACATTACAGCATTCTCAGCAGGCTGGAAGGCCTTACCCTCACCGTCTCCACAGCTTAGCTCTGAAACCATCTTCTTCTCTGGCTACTTACTCCCAATGCCTATTGTTCTTGACTCAGAAATTAGCATATCATATCTTTTTCTCTCTCGCACATGCCTCAGTTCTAGGACAAGAAGAAAATAAGGACACGTGTCCCATTTCAAAGGCAGAATCCATTGAATTTGAAGACCTTGAACACAAATGCTTATTTTTGGAACTTCAAATGTTTCAATTCTCGGCCTGTGTGACTGCAGCAGTTACCTGATTCAAGGGACAAGGATCCCTCTTGCTTAGAAGGAAGGCCATTCAGGCACATTTTCGCCAGGAGGCGAAGAGTTAACTAGTTAAACTTCTACATACCTCCCAGGAACTTTCCAAAAGCTGACAATAAGTAAAAGAAGTGCTGGTTATCCATTTTTTAAAGGGATGGGATTGGTTTTAGAAGAAAGGGAGAGAGGATCAAACACCTCAATGCAACAAAAGGTTGTGTCAGAGGGCCCTCAATCACACACTGCCTTCCACCACACATCCTCCAGCCTTCCAGCGCAGTCACCCCGGCAGCACAACTGAAAGTTTCCTGACATGAAAAGAACAAAAACCAAAGGGACAGAAGTAGTTATTGTCACGCACAGCCCTCCTTCCATCCGTTCCTCCCTCCTTCTCTAACTCCCTCCTCCCTCTCTCTTCCTCTCCTTCTCTCTGCACACCCCTCCCCAAATTGGGCTTTTCCTCCCCACAGGAAACTTTTGCATTAGCTAGTAGGAAAAAGTAATGGCATGATTTTCTGAAGAGAAATCCCGTGTATGTAAGCCACCCCCAGGGTGGTGAGGTAGGCCCAGTGGACTTTCTGTAGGAAACACCTGATGAATTGACAGGTCACCTACATGAATACTTCATAAGGCTCATCTGACATTAGTCAGGATAATTACAGCCCTGTAAATATGGTCAGCCTTGTCTTGAAAACACATGGGTTTTTTAATTGATGTTGTTTTCTCCCCAAATTCTGTCTTCAGTGCACAGTGGATATAAGTTATTTGCATTTTCTGTATTGAGTCTTGAGGTAGCTTAACAGCATGTATGCATTTTCCACTAAAATGTAAATTATTAACAAGTTGGAGTTTTCATTTGTTTTATCTCCTGATGTGAGGTCTAAATAAGTATGCAAAATACACTTAAAATTCTTTCCATTTCTCTACTTTCTAAGAAATAAATCTCATATATGCAGAACAATACATTTTCATACACATAACATACAGCCATGTTATGGGGCAAGTATTAAGCTGAGGAGCAAAGCTAAGTGCTTTGTGGAGACTTAGTCAAAGCATGTTAACCCAAAGAACTATTTACTGATATTTCCACCACCACCATGGTCATCATCTTCTTCAAAAGCACTTAAGTCTTTATTGTTATCTGGTTGACATCAGGTATTTTCTGTCAGCTTTCATCAAAATGTCTAAGACACAAGCTGCTATAGGAGGAGATTAAAAAATCCCAGTTGTGTCACAAAAGAGGACATAGTGTGTCGGAATTGAATAACTGTGATAGGCAGTTGCTTTTGAGATGTGGCGATGATGACTATGGACATTTAAATGATGCTCATGCTGTACCAGCAGTGTTCCAAGTAAACTATCTCACCTATTCATCAAAATAAATCATTGTACACATGGGAAACTGAGGTACAGAGAGTTTAGGTAACTACCCAATGACATTGGTAACAAGCAGTGAAGCTCAGTGTTACAAACGTGTTCATTCTCATAATGGTTATATTCTCATAATGGGAAGGAAGGACAGAAGGGAGGGCAGGGGAAGGGAAAGATGGAGGAAGGGAGGAATCAGAGAAAGAAGGTTTCAGGATCTACAACCTGGAGGTGATTATCAGTGACCTGTGTATCATGGAAAGGTGTCTGGATCAAGACAGAATGCCTGAAAAAAGTAATAGAAAAACTACCTCTAGGTGGCCCGAGGTAGGTGACCTGAGAAGATGGCTCACTACTCTCTTGACCCAATGTGTGACATTCTGGCAGTGTAGTGGTAGAGTCAGTAGGTGTGCTCAGGCCAAACATAGGGCTGGACACAGGGTTGATGGCACAAAAAGAGTACGGAATTCTTGCTGCACTTACTCAAAAATGCAGAACAATGTTGAACTTAGAAGTTTAGATGTCGCTTCTTGAGTCATTGAACACATCCAGATGAACAAGGCACCCAAGATGGGATGAACAACTGACAGGGCTCATGGCCAGATGAACTCACACATGAACCCCTCTAAACTGTTCCAAAGCCAGAGGAGGAGGTTTCACAGAAGAAAAAGGATATCCCCAATGAAACCGAAGAAACAAACACTGATGACATGGGAACATATTCGGCACAAAATAAATGTAGATAAAAGTAAGAAAAAATGTGGGAAAAAAGAATGGAAAATAAGAGAAATAATTAAGAGGTTCCTGAATGCAAGTGCCTGCCTGAACACAGGAACCTACTCCCAGGACTAGACACAGTGTCATCAAGCCCAGAGATAAAGAATGCTCCAGGACCTAGGCAAGGGAAAAAGAAGTTCATCCCTGTTACTGAAGCAGCTTGTAGTCTCATATATTAGAAAGGAGAATGCAGAGAAAGCTCTAAGTTCTCTGGAAGCCAAAACCAAGGCCTAGATAAAGACCACAACCATGAGAAATGAAAGAAAAAGGGTGGATTCTGGAAATGCTGGCAAAGAAAAAGTGGTAACTGCTGGAGTGAGACAGTGGTGAGACCAAAGTACAGGGTTCCCGGTTGGGACACCCTTGATAGGGTGCTATTTCCCACTGCAGTGGAAAAATGAGGCAGATTGGGAAAATGAATAGTTTTATGCTATGCTATTTGATTTGCCAAAGCCAATGTCAGTAAGTTTTAAGGTCTTTTGTGGGGAAAATGGTATGAGGCCCTAAAACATGGCTGGTTTCACTGGCAAGAGCCTTGACTTAATAGAGGTCAGTGGTCTAGCAGTAGAAGAGCAAGCTGGAGGCTGCCCAGTGTGGAGGAAACTGATAGAGCAGCATGGGGAACAGGATGCGCACAGGATGCCAACAGGGTGAGGCAGAAGCAGAGGTACAGTGCTAATGTTGGGAGTGGTGGGGTGTGTAGAAAAATGGGATGTTAGTTCTTCATGAATGGAACAGTATCAAATGAGTAGAAAGGGACTTGGGAATAAGTTATACTCTTTGCCCTGTGGTCTGCCTGAAGCAGACTTCAGGGATAATGACACTTTGACTCATGGTTTAAATTCAAAACAAAGAATTTTTTTTTAATAATTGGAGGCAGGGTCAGGCATGGCAGCACACACCTTTAATCCCTGCACTTGGGAGGTAGAGGCAGGAAGATCTGCGTGATTCTGAAATCAGTCTGGTCTACATATTGAGTTCCAGCACAGTCCAGACTACATAGAGACCCTGTATCCAAGAAGAACAATCAGGTTGTAGGGATTGGGCACATGGATAGATGCAAAGGACTTGTATAGCATGTCTGAGGTCCTTGGTTTGAGCTCTATCCATAGGAAAAACATCATTCTTTCCTTTTTGCTCTAAAAAATTCCTGAAATGTTTCACCCACTTTCCCCAAGTACTGTTTCTAGAACAGCAGAATAAATATCCATGTGAAAATAAGATTCTTCCCAATGCTTGTCTAGGGCTCGCCCATGTTTACAACCATGCAGACTTGTAAGCAGCCTTGGCTGGGTAGTGGTGCACAGGGCCCCTCCTAAAGGCAGAGCACATGGGAAGGAGGGTATTATTTCAGCTGGGAGAGGAGCAGAGCCCTGGG
Source organism: Onychomys torridus (assembly GCF_903995425.1). Classification (NCBI taxonomy): domain Eukaryota; kingdom Metazoa; phylum Chordata; class Mammalia; order Rodentia; family Cricetidae; genus Onychomys; species Onychomys torridus. The sequence goes on from NC_050446.1 coordinate 22,717,260, forward strand.
ATGAGGCTGATTGATTCAGACCAGATGGGTGGCCACACATAGGTGTGACAAAAATAGAAACACATTGCAGACATTCCAGGCACTGTCCTCCCTGGCCAGGAGGTGGTCACAGTGCTGTCCCTTATCTACCTCCTAATGTGAGCTCCAATCAAAGAATGTTAATGCTCCTGCGGACTCTTCTCCTCCTGTTAGCAGCCTGGCTACGGGGCATCAGTCTTGAGGTTCCACTTAAAAGGCAAAGTGGCCATTGTTCAGGGTTCCCTGTAAGTAAAACTGAAGCAAAAGCCCTTCAATTACTCCCCAAATATGTTATTATTTTAATTCCCTCTTCCACATGGAGACATGGATGTCAGAACTAGTCTCTGTAACTGCCTCTTAGGAGACAAGGCAGAATTCTGCGTGGTGTCAGGACTGTAACCATGGCTTAGAAATTAATTTGTAGAGCTAAAAAGTCATATAGTAACTGAGAACTCTAACAAGGGTACAAGTAGGCGCTTTGGCCATAGTTTCTGGATCCTCAAGAGTGTCACTACACAGTGAGGCCCCAAATTAGATAGCCATGACCATTCAGCACTCAGGTTCATTGTCATTTGATGTTTAAGATTTCTCTTGAATTATTTTGGTTTTCATTTTTAAGATAAGATGTAGTAAAATTTAAATTTATAACCTAAGGTAATTATTATTTTGGCAGAGAAAAAGAAATGCAATAAATTTTGTTTATTTTAAGATACACTTTCTTACTTGAAGGGAAATTCAACAAGCATGGGAAATTTTCTATCATTCAAAACTAAAGTATAGAAATTATGCACAAATTTGAATATTGATCAAAATTAGATGAAACCCCAAAAGCCTTTCGAAAAATAATGCAAAACCTAGAGAAATGTCACGCACTCTATAACAGCTGGGCATCGCCTTAGCAATAGAGGAGAGGTCTTGTCAAAGCAAGAATGAGGTTTTTTCTCACTTGGTACCTTAAATGTCCTGGTCTGTTCTGTCCCAGTGTCAAGTTTTGGTTTATTCAGTCTCACAAAAGCCTGAAACTATTACCTACTTGTTATAAACCTTCTCAGATTTCACTGCTGTGGGTTAACCTGTAGGTTCTGATTGACATCTCTGGCTCTCCCCCACATCCCTATGAGGCTCACAAGTAAGCACCTGAAGGGCAAGGTAGCAGACTGCTTGCACTTTCATGTCTATTTATAACGAAAAGGTCAATCCTCTGAGATGATTTTGGAGCAATTACATATTGAAGGAATTATTATTTAAGTTAAAGAGTCGTATCTATGTTATTTTTCTTTCTACAGTGCTGTGGGCCCATTGCTCTTAAGACAGCCGTCTGGAATTAAGACTCCACAGTAGGGAATGAAGATTCAGTTCAGGGGTCAAGCACCCAGGGTTCAGTCCTCAGTACTAAAACAATTATATATATATAAGAGAACGGAAGGAAAGACTGCACAGTAGACTTCTCCCTACAAGTATTTATTCATTTCTCATGTCATAATTCCTAGAAGTAATGTGCTACTGGTAGCTCTTGCATTTGTCTTGCCAGTAGGTTGGCTTAAGAAAAAGTTATTCCTGTGCAGGTGGAGATTAGCATATGAAAAATACTTTTAATTTGTCCACCGTTAGACTTACCTATCTGTCAAACCCATACATGTGACAACAGTTGGGTTTAACTTATCTCTACCACCTCAATGGCAGGTTGGAAACAGTCTGTGGGCTGTTAGTCATTGGTAAGCTAAATACATGTAACCCTCTCTGTCAAGCTAAAACTCAATAACGTACGAAGACACAAAACAATGGGTCCTGTTTCTGAATATAAGAAATGAAAGATCATGTTCAGGAGTCTGTGAAAATGGTTTCCTTTGACACAAAATAAAACAGCGGTGCAAAGTATTTCCTGCATCTACTTGGTGAGAGCCTCTGCTTCTTACAGTATGGCATTGGTTTACAAGTGTTGCTCTGTTGTAGTATTCTACACTGTTTTTTTTTTTTTTTCCTGTTGCTTGTCTTTTATTGTTGAAAGCTAACCTGCCTTAATTTTGCAGTTTTCATGTGTGCCACTGAGTTTGTGCAAACCACAGCTCCGCAGGCCTCACAGAATAAGAGCAATGAGATGTCTCAATGACGGCCCGACTGTGGCTTTTCACAGGTCACTAGGTGCCAGGGTTCCCATGTGGCAGTACCTACCGTGAAGTGGGCCTCACGGGGCTAACGTGGGCTGATTTTAAAACAGATTTATAGCTCAGGACACCTACTCGCTTGTAAAGAATGAGCAGTGAACATGCGCATGCAGGTTCTGTTTCAGCTAAAGGACATAGGAATACAGAAAGTGCAAGAATCATTCTCACCTTTCAGACTTGAAGATTAAGAACACTGGGCACCTTGCCCTCTAGAGCGGGGTTGGGAGGGGGAAGCAGACAGCAGTGCCTGGAAAGATGTTGTCCCTGAGGCTGGAAGAGGAAGTAAGTTCTCATACAAAAATAAACTACCTTGGTCTTCACCTACCTAGCTTAGTTCTCCACATTTTACTAAGTTCCCAATTCAGGAATTTCATGTACCCAAAATGTAAATTCTTCACTAAGGTCACCAAATACCCTAATGGATATGTAGGCCTCAGGGATTCAGTATTTGATGTATTGCTTATAGATTTTACACTACCTTTACATAGTCAAAATTTTCCTGTTTGGGACACTAAGAAGTAAGTAGACAACAGCTGAATGTAATATTCAAACTTGATTAACTCAGATTATTCAAGCATTCAAAGAGGCCAGGAAACAAAATTTATATATTATCTACTAACTTGGGTAAACATTGGTCTTGATAATAAGCTGTCTAGTAGATGTATGGAATCTGTTCATCTCCCATTGATGTTTTACTGGCCATAAGAGCTAAGAAAAGTACTTTAAATTTAACTCTACAAAAATGGGCAGTACTGAAGAAAATGCTAGCACAATTCTAGATAAAATATACTGTTGTGAGGCTGAAAAGTGCATGCAAAGCAAGCTGCATTATTAGAATGTTTAAATATTAATTATACCGCTGTGTAGTAAAGATGATCAAGTATGAGTGTCAACTAATTTCCTAAAAGCTGCAACGTTTACTTTCATCTAAACTTCCTTTGTTAAGCTAAACTACAAGCCCAGCAAGTTTAGTCTACTTGAGTGTGTTTATTTTTATTGGTTTCTGCATAATTTTTTTTCTACCATAAACCAACTTTCACCCTTTTCTGTAATCTCTGCCAGTGTAACTCCAACAGCACATCATAAAATTCCTATAATTCTTCAAAGCCACGGAGTTGGAAAGGAAAAGCTTGGGCACTTTGTAACAAGCGCCAGCTACAAGCTTCAGCCAATTACATTTAACTCTTGCAAACCCTTTGTATTTGTGAGCGAGCAGATAAACTTCTAGGTCCGTGCTTTGTGGTCCCTTTGCTCCCCACTGTAAGCATCCGAGTTGCTCTCGAGTCTGAAGCCAGCTGCATTTCAGGAGAATCACCGAAGTGGAGGCAGTACCTAGTTATGCTAGCTCAGGAGGCTAGGCTGACAGATGGGGAGGCAGATGTCCAGATCCATAGCAAATCAAAGACTTCGTACCTTAGAACCTTTGCTGACGGAGATGAGCTAGCTGAGCGGTGGACAATGCTCACAAAATCTGGGGATGGAAGAGTTCAGCAAACTCTGCTGCTTTCCTCCTCCTCCTCCCTTTTTTCCCTAGAATCTATTGCTCTCTCCCATTTGAAGACAGCTACTAGAATCAAGCGGAAGATTCTTAAAAGACAAAGGAAGAGCATGTGTGGAGGGAGACACTTGGGTTTCATCCCGTCACCCATGGATGCCCAGCCAGGGTTTCCCACCTGAGACAGATTGCAACTCATGTTCAGCTCACTCATGCACAAGAAGCAATACACAAGCTCAGTGTAAAGCCACTTTAAAAGCTCATCGGGTGCATACTTTACTTGTACAAAATACCTTATTCATGACGGAGCAGTGAGGGCCTAGGTAATTACTGGAATCAAGGTGGCCTCAGAAGTGTTTAAATCTGCAAGGACACTTAGAGCATGAATAATGCAAAATAATTTGCATCTAAATTTTTTAAGTGTTCTTTATTCAAAACTAAAATGCAGTTCCGATTAAAGTTTGATGAGTGAAAGCTGAGCACTTGTGCCCACTGTGCGCCGTCTCCGATATGTGGAAATGACTTCAGACAGTAGTGAAGGGAGAAAGAAGTTTGGGTTTCTGCTGTTGTAAGCTGTGATTAAGTTGCACTTTTCAGCTGAACTTTCTTACATGTTTTGGTGGCTACTGAATTGTTTGTGGATTTGCAAGCCAGGTAAAAGTCCATCTTTCAATCTAGCCATTTAGGAAACAAAACAAGCCATCCTCCTTTCTTAGACCCAGTAATTTGCCAAACAAGATAATATTTGGAGGCAAAGCTAACGCAACATGACTTTCCCCCTCTCATCTAAGTATTCCAATTGTTCTTCCTTTTCTATCATCAGACACAAAATATGCTAGTTGTCCTTTATTAAAAAGACAGAGTATTCTGTTTTCTTGTAATAGTATTTATGCTGCTGTGAATGTACAATACTTAATATGTCATAGTCAAAACCTTATGGAAACCTAAGCACTGTTAATGGGTTAACCTACACTTTTTTAGGGATATAAGATTTGAAGAAGTCAAAGATAACTTTGTTACAAAAGCCTAAATGTTTATTATTACCACAGAACAGCTTTTCTCCATCTACTTTTCAAAAGTTGAATTCTCTTGAAGATGAGTTTAAAGGGGGGCTATAGTTAGGTCAAATTACATTTCCAATTTGTACATTTTCTTACTTGTAGTTAACAGAAAGGATGTGAACTAGAATTTAAAAGTAAAAGTATTTTTTACTTCTAGTTGGCTAAATCACTACAGTCTATTATTATTGAGCTGCGAGGCCAGCCATTCCCAGAACTTCACAATGCTTGCATTTCATTTGGTTTTTGCCAGCATCTGCAGAAAGTACAATTCAAGAAACTGTCATTGTCCCTTAAAAATTTTCCCTGTGAGACAGGGACCTTCTGTAGCCTGTCTTCTCTACCTGAGACAGAAGGGAAACTCAGGAGGCATACCTTCCTCACAGGGTCACAGTGCCCTTTGCCTGAACTTGGGGAGATAGAAGTCCTGGCTGGCTGGCAGCAGGCACAACCATCCAGGTGAATGTTCAAGGTAGGCCACTCTACAATGCACAGCACCTAAAGTTTAAAGACTCTTGAAGCGGACTATGATTTTCCTGCTGCAAACCGTTATAAAGTGTAAAGACTCCCACTTTATTGCATGCTCCAAAGCAGGCCTCCACTTTATTGGGATTTTAGATGAGTGTGTTTGCCACTCTTGGTGTGCATGTTACTTTTTTCTTTCCCTTTCTTTTTTCCTTTTTAGGTTTTGAACAATGAAAACACTTCTAAACTCAATGAACAAAGATTTTTCCCAGCAACAGACCCCCTGCCCAGCGGGTCACCTATCTTTGCGACAGTTTTTCTTTTCCCACGCTAACCCCAGGGCTCATTTGCATAAGGTCTCTGTTGTGACAATTAGTTTCAGGTGAGCTGATTTCTATGCAGCTTGCCCAAGACGATGCACAGGCCCGGGGCCTCCCTGATCCTGGTCCTAATTGCGACTGACTGGCACCAGACACAATCATCCTCTTGATTCAGCAAATTGTCCGGCTAGAAGCTTGTTGCAACCTTGCAAAGCACAAAGCATATCATGTCAGCCCAGCCTATAAACAACAAATAAAATATACTCTGAATGAACACAATAATGAATTTTCCATATTTTAGGTCTACTAGACTGAAAATATATAAAAGCAACAGGATTTAAAATTTTCTTTTTGCTAGATGGTACTGTGTGTAACTCTCCATAAAACCATAAAAATGCTACCGTATTTAAATTCCGTGGTTCTGTATCCCTGTCACCTGGGACAAAGTCCCCCAGGTAAAATAACTGGTTGCTTTCAAAACTTCTGTTAGCTTTGTTGTTGTGGAAATAAGTCATATGCTCTTTTATCATTTACAAGGTACATAAATATGCACATTAGTAGCATTCCCAATAGTCCCCACTTGACAGAAAGCATTGCAGAGCCCTTAGAATTTCATGATTTCATGTCTTTGTATAACAGCCAAAGTTAGGAAAGACCTTTTCTTAATTCGAGGAACTCTGGGGCAAGGGCTGAGTGACTTAGCATTAAGCATGAGCAGAGTGTTTAAAGACAATAGTTGTTCTTGAAATATTGTCTGCCCCCATGCTGTCTCTCACTCTGAACTTAGCTGTATTATATTACATGTGGCAGCTCCCTGTAAAATTTTCTCTGCCCTAATAGTCTGGAATTCTGTCTGCCATCCCATTGTCTCACTTAGCTACCTTTCTGTCATCTCCATTTATTCTATATCCTAAAAGTTAATTGAAATAAAAGAAAGAAAGGAAGAAAAAAAGGAAGGAAGGAAGAGAGGGAGGGAGGGAGGGACGGAGGGAGGGAGGAATAAAAACCAAGTCCAGTAACTGTTCCTAGAAGCCATTTGGTTCTTTTTCCCGCCTAACTCATACAAAGTGAGTGTACTATCATTTTTATGGCATTTATTTCAGGTGGTTATAGGTGAGCATGTATTTTCATAATGTGAAAGATTCATATGGTTTGTGCAACTAGGGAAGTTTTCATAATGCGTACAACTTTTGAGAATTTTGTATCTTACTTCAAACTGATTTTTCCCAAGATGATAACATTACTTTTTAGCATTTCAGCTCATTGATTTAGTTTTTCTTTCCCAGGAACTATGATTTTTGAGGTGAGTATCTTAGAAGAGCATCAGGGATTATAAAAGAAAAGAAAGGGAGAAGAAAGAAAGAAAAGAGGAAAGAAAATATTAAAATTAGTTCTTTTGGGTTCTTATGAAAAGGATTTTACATTTATATCAGGGAAGTGATCCACCACCTTCAGGTAAATGAACCAGCACCTGGCACGGTCCTTACTGCCTGTTACACAGCCCCACCACACAGCTAAGAGGGTCATGAAGCCTATGGCCCAGGCATATGGTCCTAGGTGTGGCTAAAAGTATATAACATTAATCTCCTCCCATTTTTTGAGTCGTTATGATTTTGGGTATGTTTTTATGGGGACATATATTGTCAAAGACATCACATACTAATACAATTGAAGAGAAAACCAGAAAGAGTTGGGGAAGGGAAAGTTTCTCTTCTAGAATCTCAACAGGCAAGCTCAGATGCAGAAGATATCCAGGCCCATTGAGTACATGCAGTGTCAAGTGGCAAGAAGCATTGCAGGGGCTACACAGAAAAGACCTCTTTTATGAAAAACCTGTAGATCAAACTCTTGGAAACTTGGAGTTCTTCAGCATATGAACTCAGTGATGTGAATTAACATCAAGTATGTTTTGACATAAATGTTTGAACATAACTCCCATTCATATGAATCATGGATTTGTTGGAGGAGCAGCTGGAAAAATGATGATTGCTTCTAACCCCATTCCCACATGTCTTTGTAGCACTGTACTCTCTCTCCAAGGAACCAAATTTAACCTTGTCTTTTGAGAAGGTGAAAAGACACTCTCTGCTCTTGTTCTTCTTCTCCATGTTTGTGTGTCACTGGAGTGAGATGTTGTTTAGAGGTCCATGAGGGGTGGTGTAGGACATGGCTCGGAGAGCAGAAGCCAGTGCACAGATGGAGGATTCTAAGACAACACCTCATCCCTGCACAGATGCTCCCTTCCCATGAGCCTGGTCTGCACTGTCCCCTCCTCTTGTCTTTGGCACCTTATCCTCTCCCTTTTGTGGCTTCCACCTTTTGTGCTCAGCCAGGCTTTTCTTTCCTTTGGAGCTTCCTTGAGTTGGGATCCTGGTCTACCCCACCGTGGGGCCTTCCTCACTCATTTTCGTTACTCTCACCTCCCATGGGTTCTCGTATCATGCTGCTTTCCACCCATGCCTCCTTTCCTTGCTGCACTGTTTCCTTTCTACCTGGGACAGCCAAAGAGTCTCTCACTAACTTCCATTACTTCCCTCTCACCACATGATTTTCTTTTCTCTCAAACCATGTTGACCCCACCTTTACAACATCTTATTATGAAAACTCCTTTTCCTCTCCATCTCTGAATCTTCAAGTACATCTCCTCCTATGTTGCCCTGCTCCCTAAGTTTTGGTTAGATTCTCATATTGGAGATTTTAGCTCCGTATTTCCTGTGTTGGGCTTCCTTGCTAGGATTTCCATTCTATTCCTGCCTCTGTCTTAAAGTTCCCTTTTCACTTCTCAAGCTACTGCTCCAGTCTCCTTACCTGTCACGTCTCCTAACATGTCTTGGTTATGGTATCTTTTTCTCTTCTTTCTGAGATGAGGTCTCACTATGTAGTTCTGGTTGTTGTGGAACTCACTATGTAGGCTGGCTTTGAACTCAGATTTGCCTACCTCTGCCTCCCAAGTGCTGAATTAAAGGCATGCACCACTATATTTGGCTTCATAGCACTTGTTCTCAACCTGTGGGTCGAATGACCCTTTCACAGGGATCACATCTCAGATATCCTGCATATCAGGTATTTACTTTGCAGTTCGTAACAGTAGCAGAATAGTTATGAAGTACCAATGAAAATAATTTTATGGTTGTGGTCACCACAGCATAAGGAACTGTACTAAAGGGTCACTGCATTAGAAAGGTTTAAATCCATTGCTTTATAGCATCGTTTTTGTCTCCTACTTCTTATTTTACAAGCTTGTTCTACCATACCCTGCAATATATATCTCACTTAACATGCATGAATACATGTGGAGACCTTGGAAACTAAAAGATAGCGTGGAAAGCACTGACTATAAAGCTAGAAGCAATAGATTGGAGTCCCCTGACTTTCTCATTTTGAAAAACTAACAATAGACCAGTTCTTTAATAGCCACCTAACATTTCTGGGTCTCACACTTGCTTTGTACTCAGGGTTTCTCTTTGTAGCACCTAGAACTGCGATGACCCCCAGGAATGATGTTTGGACCAGCGCTCTTGGTGCATTAAACAGCTATTACCAATAGTGAAAAAAATGTTACCCCTTTGTGTTCCAAGTGAATATGTCTGGAAATATAGTTTATGAAAGTATAGTTTTCTGAATTAATGTAATTTCTTGATTTTTAAAAATAACCAAGTAGTTTCTGAGTCAACACAACTTGTTTGCAATTATATGAACAGAAAACTTTGGTCAACCTAATATTCAAATAGAAGACTGCAGGTATTAGTTGAGAGAAAGACATAAAACAGAAATGTTAGATGACAAGGTCTGTTTCATTGTTTAGATTTTTAAATAATTAACTTTGGAGTAATTTATAAAATTCTTCTATCTAGGTTTTTGGGTGGATACTAACCTCTAGCCAAACTGTCTTTCCTTAAGGCCGTATTTCTTGTGCCACCCTTCATTGCATCATCAGATGTCTACAAGGACCAATCAAGTGACAGGATGAAGCTAATCCTTCTTGCAGCAAGCCAGTATAAAATTTACTCCATGCAGCTACATTGGCCAGAGACAACCCAGAGGAACTGGACACCTGTACTTTTTGTGAAACTATTCAAATTTTAAAAACTAGATGCTGGGCATTGGTGGCATACACCTTTACTTCTAGCACTTGGGAGGCAGAGGCAGGTGGATCTCTGTGAGTTCAAGGACAGCCTGGTCTACAAAGAGAGTTTCAGGATAGCCAGGGCTGTTATGCAGAGAAACCCTGTCTCAAAAAATCAAACCAAACCAACCAAACAAACAAACAAACAAAATGGCAACCAATTATCAACTCTGGCCTGCCCTTTTGCCAGATGCTGTCAGATCAGTCTGCTCAGAGTAGTAGAAATTAGTAGCCAACGCATGGCTGAAACAGCAATGACTTCTGTATTCCTTTGCCTCAAAATTTCCACTGAAAACCTAAGCCTGCTATTACTTTTGAAGATGACAATAGTTGGAAGTAGACATAAGCAGTCAGGCCCGGAGCATAGATATCTTTTCATTCCTTCCTGGAAACACTCCCATTCTTTCCTACACTGACTCTTCTTTCTCATCCCCGTCCTGTCCATGCTAAGACAGCCTATCACAGTGATAGTGAAAAGGGAACCACTCAATGTTAACCTAGAGGTAATAGCAAGTGGAAGATTTTCTGAACTCACTTAAACCTATAGAGGAATTATGGAAAAGAACACTGTACCTACAAAAAGGAACCATTCAATCTTCCTTAAATATTAGAACAAAAAAATGCAAAGCACTGAGTTGGGAACATGTGGCCTCACAGTCCAAGAACTCACTGCTACAGTGTGGAAATGAGTTGGGTTTGTGCTCCAAGGATTCTCATGTTGAAATCTTCTTTAATATGGAGATGTTGAGAAGCAGGAGGTCGTTAAGACATGCAGCCTGGTGTAAGATAACTGGCCTCCATGAGGGCATCGCTCTCAGCATGGAGTAGGCAGTTCTCATAGGACCCCCAGTAGTTTCTGGGAGGAGGCTGCTCTAAAGAAGCAAGGCAACATTGATTGCTCCCTGTCTTCTGGCTTCCTGCCTGGTCATGTTTTCCCATTACTGTGATGCTGTCAGCTGTGGGGCCTCACCAGAGTGGAACAGAGAGAGCCCAGTCCCCTGCTCAGGGACCTTCAGGACTATGTGCTAAATAAATCCATTTTCTTTACGAAGTCCTCAGCCTCAAGAACTTTGTGATAGCAATAGAATATAGACACATAGACTCATCACCCAGCCACACTGGACTTCCTAATTCTAGGCCTGGTCTGTATTCTTGACATAAACACAAAACGATAACCTTACACTTCAGAGTAGAGAACAACTTATCTACTCTGGGGCACAATTTTAATACCAATATAAAAGAATTGAGATGAAAATAGAATCTTATTTTTTTATTTGGAATCAGAAGGCTGCTCGAATTCTGTCCTAACCAGCTCACTGGGAGAAGCCTAGGGACATGGGACTCAATGGCTCTTTTCCAGTCCTAAGATTATATGAAAACATTAAGGAACACATGTGATTTTTAAAACAGGAAAGGATGGGCTGGGGGCATAGCTCGGTCGTCCAATGTTTGCCCAATATGTACAAGATTCTGAGTCCAATCCCCAGGACTTTAACAAACTAAAAGATAGAAGTACATCTTCGTGTTAATTAGTTTTACCATTTAATACCAATTTAAATTTGAGTTGAAGCATTTTTTTTTTAACCAAAAGATTTTTGAGTATCCTTTTAACATTTTAGTTAATTTATTGTGTGCACCTGGGTTTGAGTGCTGTAATATACACATGGAGGTCTGAGGACAACTTGCAGAAGCCAGTTCTCTCCTTCCACCATGTGGGTCCTGGAGCTCAAACTCAGGTCTTCAGGTTTGAAGGCAGTCACCTTTACTGTCAAGCCCTATTGCTTGTCTAAGTATCCCTTTTGAAATAAGTATATTTCTGCTGTATAATGTGTCTTTACATACCTGTGCTAAGGTTTGGTGGGCAGAAAAAAAAACCTGAAATATTTTTATAATTATATGTTTTTTTTTTTTTTATTTCTACACACCATAAACCATTTCAACAAGCCATATGTGAGCTGGAGAGATGGCTCAGTGGTTAAAGAGAAATTGCTGCTCTTGCAAAGGATGCAGGTGTGATTCTCAGCACCTGCATGGGGGCTCACAACTGTCTGTCACTCCAGTTCCAGGGGATTCAGTGCCCTTAAAGAGCACCAGGCACGCAAGTGTTGCACAGACATACATGCAAAGCAGAACACTCATGCACATACAATAAAAAAAATAAATATTTTTTAAAAGATGCAATATCTTTTTCTTAGTTTAAAAGCCAGGCATATTGGCTGCATGTGCCCAGTGCTAGTGCTCAGAATGCCGAGACAGGAAGATCACTAGATGGCGGCAGCCTGGGTTACATAGTAAAGTTTTGTTTAAAAACAACAACAACAACAACAAACAAAGAACCCCCCGCAACAAGTAGAAAAAGAACATTTTTGACAAACCTCTCTACAAATTCTCCCTGTCTTCCACTCTCCCTTTCTTCTTCTTCTTTTTTTTTTTTCTTTTCTGAAACAGAATCTTGCTATGCAGCCCAGGCTGGCCTTGAACTTGAATTCTCTTGCCTTAGCACCCCAAGTCCTGGGATTACAGGTTTCAATTTGTTTTATATCAAAAGTAAAATATACTTTCACCTTAGGATGTGACATTCTAAATGAACCTAGAACTCTGATTGTGAAGTTTAAGGTATTGTAGACAAGTTTATAAAACTTTATATTTGTCTGAAAAGAACTCTTGCAAAATATTGTAATATTGAGAACAATCTTTTGTTATATTTGAACCTCTCCATTGACTAAACCTTTCTCATTGCACAAAACTACATTTTTAATCCACATGAAAAATAGGTAATTCAATAAGTCTGGAGAAAGAAAACATCAATGTACTAAAAGTTTTTTTTTTAAATAGGAAGAATATGACACATTTTCTCAATTGTATTTTATGAAGAAGGAAAATCACCACTCAAGTGGAACTCAGCAATTAATTTATTTGCTCCTTATTTCCATATGTATTCTTCCTAAAACTAAAACTACCTTGATCATGGTTTTGATTACGAATCCCAAAAACAATTATGGAAATGATCTGTAATATAATAATATATTTTACTGACTGTCTCAGCTTTTTCATTCCAACAACTGAAACAGAGACAATTCTTTGCATGTTGAAATGTGTAATTATCATGTATCCAAAAGGGAGGGTGTAATTTTCACATCTGATTACAAGGGAAGGGTGAGCTGCCTGGTAAACTTACCCTTGTTTACAAAGAGCAGTACCTCTGATGTTAAAAACTCAAAACATGGAAAACGGAGAAATCCAGAGTACCATGCACCAAAGTGAATAACAACCTTAGTATTTTTTCTTGGCCCTACTACTAAAAAAAAAAAAAAAAAAAAAAAAAAGAGTAATTTCTTCTGAAGGTGTATTGACGTCTGATGAATTTAAGACTTAAGCATTATTTGATTTTGAAGGTTCAGTGGTGACTATACTACTATATATATTAGGAAGCACAAACATTACTTAATTTAAAAGGCAAGCCCAACTTTGTTTTATGCTTATAAACTTACATGATCAGTTTAAACTGCAGACTGATTTTCATCTCAACGAAACACAGTTTTTCCTAAATGCAATATCATTGCTTACAAGATGTACATTGTTTTTATCTCTCTGCCATTTTTTAACTCCTGATTTACCTTTGATAAGATCAGCTTCTGCTCATGTGAACTTACATTTTAGACATGTGGAAGAGATGGTATCAGGGAAAGCTAGTGCTGTGATGGTGGCCGTCAGTCAGCGATTAGAGACATGAGAGCATACAGCAACAGAAGAGAATCTGCAGGACAGGTAGGGTCCTCAGGAACACTTTTAGATGGTACATAACTGCAGTTTCTGTGTCACTGTGGCAGACTTTTTCAACGCTTAAAAAGGTTGACAATGAGACCTAAGTACGCCAATCCTACTGCACCCCACAAAATGAGCAACAAAGGAAAATAAAGGAGGTGAGAAAAGGTTAAAATCAATCTAGGAATAAAAAGCAATTGTATTTATGCTGAGAGAAATCCACTAAAATATATTTTGTTATCAATTTAGCTTCACAATTATATAGAAGGTAATGAATGTGTTAGGAAGCTATTAAGTTCTATAGGTTTTCAAATGCAGTACTAACAACAAGGCTGATTTTGCTATACTTCAGAAATTAGGTTGTTTTTTTTTTTTAACTTGCAAAATCAAACTTTATAAATGAAGACTCCAATAAAGAACACAAGCTAACTAAATGATTAAGATAGAAGAATAATTACAATTAAATAAAAAAGTTATTCTGTGGAGAACAACTAGACCCTGCAGTCTTTTATTGCCTAGAGCATTTCAGCAGTGGCTGAAACTGGACTTTCACAGGAAAAGCTGGTTCCTTTTTCTTTATAAAGGATTTTACTGTGAACCTTACAATCTACTTTCCCTTAAATAAAAAAGGAACACACCGGCCATGAATGCCATTCCTTCTCATCAGTGGGCATGCCTGTGCTGGGGCCCCCATGCAGGAGGGATGCCATGGGTGTGCCTGAAACCAGCAAGAAGTTCATGGGACTCTGGCAGCTTCCAGGTACTCGAGAAGCTCCCCAGCAGCATGTGGACCGCCCTCAGAGCACCAATCAATGCCCAGTGCACAGCACATTTTTCACCATGTCGTTAGAGTACATTTGCTTATATTTTGCACAATTTTAATTTAACCGTATTGATCAAACTGAACACTCAATAAGACCCTAGGCACCTTAGGCTTATTTAAATTAGTCAACATGAAGCAAGTGAGCTAAGGAAGTAAGTGGAAACTGTTAGGAGATTTAAATACAGCGAAGCTCGCTTAAATAAATACCTGTTAATGAAATAAACCTATTAAATGAAATCAAAACACATAGAGTAACACTCAAGGGGATCTCTAAATGGATACCCCATAAATGGATGAGCATCTTAAATGGATAGTTGCTCCTGAAAGGTAAACAATATGTTCATGTTCTTTAAGGTCACTTAAAACAAGAAAAGCTGTTGACTTTGTTTGGGACACACTGTCGTTCTTTGTGGTCAAGCAACAAAAACCACGTAAATAATACCATTTCAAACCTAGGTCTGGCTACACAGGGACAAACACGCCACGCAACTGCGTTTAACCATTTGTCGGGCAAGTTACCCATGCCTAGTTCAAACAGAAAGGAATTTTAAAGGTGTGGTTACCTACACAAGGTTGAAATAGATTGGTTTCTTTTACCACATCGTTTAGTTGTATCTTCAGAACTCTCTGTTACTCCTCCAGCATGCTTTTAAAGCAGAATTGAACGCACGGATTCCCTTACTCTCATTGGCACATTCATGGCACTCAAAATGATGTTCTGGGAGACGGGGTGCCTTTTACTGTAGTAAAACACGTATCTTGCCATCCCCCTTACTAACACATTTCGCATGTCCCTGGTAATACTGCTAACTACATGTGTGCTGCGGTGCTGTGTAGCAGCCCCTGAACTTCCACAGCTTTTTCCTGTGAGTTGTTGTGGGACCACATCTTTCACTGATCAGGTCTCTCTCCTCAGCCGGCTGACCTATGTGGTATGCTATTAAAATGATGGAAATAGGCTAGCACTCGTTGAAGTCTTAAAGAAATGATGCCTATTTCAAATTCAGTGGGCACACAATCTACAGAGTTTTTTTTTTTCAGGCTCTCTTTATGTAGTGTTGCCTTTAGAGAATCTTGTTTATTTATTTTTTCCCCTGGCCTAATAAAAGATATTAGCTCTTTTCTCAAAGCAAGAAACAGTCCTATCATGAATCAGGCAACTAGTGGGAAACTGCTGGCCAGGTTTCACCCCACTAAAATTCTAATCTATACTTTGTCTTTGAGAATTAAGGAGAAAATGCATATCAGCAGAATCTCCTCTCTATTTCATTTATAAATTACGAGAATGATGCTATTATATATTATTAATTTCTGCTGTTCTCCAACCCTGCTGCAGCAGTGAGCTGCGGATGTAGGAACGGTGTAATTATGTTCTAGTAGGGTAGCCATCCGTTTCCTTTCAAAAATTTACAGGATTCTTAATCACGCTGCTCATTTGGGTGCGCAGCGGCGAGGACGATGAAACACAAACAGGGCACGTTCGTTTACATAGGAACACCTGCTTAGCATGACAGCAGATGTCAGTCAGTAAGCAGAACACAAAAGGAAAAACATCAACACCAGCAAACTCACACCATTTTGATCTGATGCAAGAAACGCTTTGCAGAAGCGAAGGCAGCGTTGGATTTTCCTTCTGAAACACCAACAGGCTTTGAAATCTCAAGTCTGGTCCATGGTTCATGTGCCACCAGAGAGAAGGGGAACATCACCTTTTCCTGTACTCAGTATTCTTTATTCTTTGGCGAAATTACTAAAATCACTTTCCTTCATTTTTTTCTGACCAGTAAATAGTCAGTGGGTTAGAATTTGTAAATGAAAATCCCCTTCCCCTGTGATCAGGCAAGGGGATGACCATGACTTTCAGCCAACTTAGCTCAAATCCCACCTCAGTCACTAAACAGTCATACGACATCAACCTTACTTAGCCACGACTTTCTGACTTATACTATCTGCTCATAAAATTAAATGAGATAACACGCAAAGGCCTTTCATGTGATAAGGCACGCTGTGATTGCAGTATAGCAGTAGAATTATCAGTATGGTAGTGAACATTATTTTGATTCTCATTGAGCTTTCTTTCCTAGTCAGCATATTGTTTATTAAAAGTCTAGAGGAACTGACACGGGAAGTGTGTCCTAGACATCACCATCATATACGAGATAGTATTTTGATGTATATGGTTCTGCAAGGTTGTTAATCATGGTACCCACAACTGTTTCTTTATGACAGAGAGGCACATCATTTTCTGAGATCCATAACTGGGCCATGAAGTTTTCTGGGCTGCATCCTCCTTGAAGAAGAGCCCCAGTGACAGTGGTGTGCTTTGTACAGTTCCACACAATGAAACGAAGCCATGGAAGAGAAGCTGTAAGCTCATGCCTCATTTTCCTATGTCCACCCCACCCTTATAACTTGCATACCAACTTTTAAAGGACATTTTGGCCTACTTTGATATTCTCTCTTCCATCCTCTTCCCCATAATGGTTAAAATTCAAAATGGAAAACAGCTATCACACATGGGCAATGACTAATTTTCCTAAGGAATTTTAGTATTCGGAATGTGTCTGCTTGTGCAGGACTGTGCAATAAAGGCTCCCTGAGTATGCATTGACTTGATACCCAATAATGGCTGCTAAGGAGCCGTTATGTAGTGCTGTGTCAATGATCCGTGCATTGAGGACTCCCTGAGTACGCATTGACACGATAGACCGGAACGGCTCAGAAGAAGCTGTTATGGTCTATCATGCCAATGATGTGCAGATATTGGCAGGGCCTCTGGCCCTTCCATGGAAATGATGGGGTCTCTGAAGGAAGTGGGGTGGGTACCATGTGGGTGCTATCAGCCAGCTGACAGGGGCTTCATTTTCCCTCTCCTTGGGTTCACTTCTGAAAAGTCAGCTCGGAGTGGGTGTCCACTAACTTCCGTGACCTCATGTAATGTGAGCAAAGCATAAGCAGGAGGTAAAAATGCTTTGCCTCTTAT
This sequence comes from Onychomys torridus, assembly GCF_903995425.1. NCBI lineage: Eukaryota > Metazoa > Chordata > Mammalia > Rodentia > Cricetidae > Onychomys > Onychomys torridus. The sequence goes on from NC_050446.1 coordinate 22,734,478, forward strand.
AGCTTAACATCATAGAAGAAGAAGCTTATATTGTTAGCTAGGAAAGGAAAGGCAAAACTTTGGAGAACCTCTTTTGTCAAGTTTTCAAAGTTTCCTTTTTTCTGCCTTATGAACTCCACAAGGTACATATACTTGATGCTGGACAGGCTTTTTGTTATTGTGATAGAAGGGTTATGCTTCTGAAATCAAAACATTTAACGCATGTGAAGAAAAATACCTTTTTTCTATGATTTCAAGAATTGAAGAGGTGTTCAAAACTCAATGTGTAGGAAACGGTTCAAAAATCTTGAGAAGCAAAGGAGGAACCCAAGAATAAAGTTTGGATTCACACACGTTTTACCAACTTCAGGCAGTAATTAATTCACTTATGGCATTTACATGCCCCTCTTCAGATATTTACAAAGAACAGGGGGATTTTAAATTCACTATTCAGTATAAGATTTAAAATGCTCTTCATTAGAATTTGAAGCTATACTCTAAATTGCTTTCCATACTACCAACAGGGAGCCTCATTATGTAGTACTATATTTGACCACCTTCTTTACATTTTGGAGCTGTGGATTTTGAATATTTCTGGTATGCTTAGGCAGAATCAAACAGAATGTTTTAATCAGCCCTATTAACTAGCCAATCTTCAGAGTTGCATGGCCAACACATAGGCAAGAGACTCTCTTGCATCTTATTTTCTGCTATTTCCCATGGGCATTAAGGAAAGAGAAATCTGAGATGCCTAAGCACAGGATGATGGCAAAGGCTTGCAAAAACACCAAAGTGCCTTCCTAAACAGGGTGACGAGGACAAAGAAACAGTTAGATTAGGCAGAAAATAGCAAGGATGATTCTGCATGCTCATTTCCTTGAGAAGAAAAGAGTCCACCTTTCAAAATGATGTTTGGGACCGGAGGAGGCTCCTCACCCCTGGTATGTTGGCTAGCAACCATTGGCTGAGGGAGGGAAGGAGAACTCGTTAAAGACAAGATGCAGTACAAGAGTAGGGGGAGGGGCTATCACACAAAATGCCTACTACGAGCTCACCACCTGACCTACCACACTACTTTTCTTCACAACCCTGGAAGTTAGGTTTTACTGCGACAAATAGAGATACTGTCAGGTTGAGCAACTTGCCCCGGGTCACATGCTGGTGTGAAAGCTGAAACCAAAATTGAGCTCAGATGTCCAAAGTCTCACACTTCTTGTATACCCATACTGCCTGTCAGCTTCCCTGACTCAAAGGTCTCAAAGGTGTCATTGAGACAGGCATGGGGGATAAGGGGGAGTAAAACGAAAACAAGGTAAAAAAAAGAAAGCAGACAGCCAGTTGATTTAAATACAAATCAAAACATTCCAAATTCAAACTGGAAAAGCTAACACAAAGTAGAGTTTAAGATGGTGTTGGTTATGGGGACAGAGTTTTCTAGCTATTATGGTATATTCTAATCTTTTAATGTACCTACTGGTTTTAACCAAGTTATTTCTGTATATCAGGTGCTGAGCCATTTACTGGTACTAAGAGGCAAGCAAAACTGTCCTCAAGGCATCGACACACTTATGAAGAGACAAATAGGAACAAGATATTAAGCGCTATGATAAATGTTAGCACAGAATATATTATTTAAGAAGTATTTGGGGGAAGTGGGAGGGTACTATTTCTAAAGGAGACTATGTCTTATATACTCCCTGGAAATGAAGAAATAAAAAGCCATATCCATCGCAGTGATTCTTCCCTTCTTTCCTCTTCTTTCTCCTCCTCCTCCCTTTCCCCCTTTTTTCTCTTCCTTCATCCCTCCTCCTCCTCCTCCTCTTCCTTTCTTTGCTCCTTCCATACCCTTCCGTCATCTTTCTCTTTTTCATTTCTAATAAATAAATACCTTAAGCTAATGCCATTGCTTCTTCTTCTCAAAAGTGTTTCATCAGAACCCGGAAACTGACCTGTCATCCTTGTAGGACTGCTGGCAGCCTGGCTAGTCACATCTCGAAATATAATCAGAAATGAGCATTTTCTAGACATTATGTTTAAAATTTTGTCTACCTTTGCAGTAGATCCTATCAATAAGTATTGTCTCCTCACCCCCTTAAGTTTAAGAACTGGAGCTCAGAAAATTTGAGAAACCCACTGGAGGCCATGCAGTAAATGACCGAATTAGAAGGATGTAGATATGCGTCTGAATGTTCTGCTCCTTTGAATATACTGAGTGCTTCACTTCCTGACAGGAGAGAGAAGAAGTGGGCTCCACTAGTTATAAGTGAATGGATCAGAAGATGTTCTTACATCAGGGTCTGGGTAGTAGAGATGAGAATACGGGCCCATGATGCTCCTTACTGATTCGTCTGTGTGTGGACCAGTCAATAGCTTCAAATTCCATCTTCAGTGTGGATTTGCTTTCCCTTCATATTACATACAGATATTGTCCAAATTCTACTATCTAGCAGTTTAATTTAAAATAGTTTGGTCCTTTTTGAGCTGTCAAGACTCTAATAAAAAAAAGAATGCTTTATATATATACTGAGAAAATTCTGAAGGGGACAAAATGCTCAGCTCAAACTGTGTCCTTATGTCAGCAGAGGTGGAGTCTAGATGGGCAAACAGTTCAAGGATGAATTGTAACAAATTATTGACTATGAACCTACTTGAAAGCCACTATTCTGTTTATTATCTGCATCTATTAACAGACTTTAATTGTAATGACAGTTTTAACAAGGGTTTAAAAACTGTTGTTGTTCTTTTTCTACAATGTAAAATAATTTTTAAAAAGATAAAGATCAGTGAGCCCATTCCCTTAAATTCTAAGCCTTTTAAGAAAGGTAAACAATGTAGGAATTGCATCTGCAGTTTTTAAGGGCTACTGTTCCTTTAATGCCCAGCTGGCTCTGAGATGTAATAAAATTGACATATTGATTCCTTTGAATTTACAAATGCCTGTTTCATAAACTCCATCTCCAAAGCCTAGGCATCCTTAGAGCACTGTCATTTTTTTTTTCCAAATGGATCAATTATGTGCCCACGTAATCCTGTTACCTGTGAAATCCATGCATACTTCTCCCATTTGCTGCAGTTCCCAGGCGGACAAACCTGCATTATGTACGCATAAACAAACAGTGCATTTCCCTGATATTAGAGATTGTTTTCAAAGTGAAAGGCAATCTCTTGGGTCTTTTACTCAAAAGAGAGGAGAGGAGAGAAGAGGATGGAGAGAGGACAGAGGAGAGTGAAGATGTGGAGAAATAGGGGGAAGCAAAGAAACATTGTGCCTGTTATTTCAAGTAACTTTAACTTCAGCCTGTGTGTGTGTGTGTGTGTGTGTGTGTGTGTGTGTGTGTGTGTTAGTATTTATACTTTTAATTTCTAATAGTTTATTTAAATTACATAGCTTTGCTGTTCGAAGTTCTTTGCTCCCAGGAAGCAAATTCTTCATTTTAGTCTATGCAGGCTTATCACATTTTTTCTGTCCTTTTTCCTTTGCTGATAATTAATTATTTAAGGACAAATCATCCCTAAGACACTTTAAAATAGTTTTAAAAAAAATGGAAACCCAAAGTGAATTAGGTTCTAAAGTTTGCAAGTGTCATGAAGGTTAAAAAAAAAAATCACTATAGTACTTGATGGTGGCTCAGAGGTTTTCTTTAAACACACAGTCCTTTATTGAAACAATCGTAGATTCTGCTCCACTACATGAGGGGGGGGAAACGCCTCAGTGAACTAACAGGCCTTTCTCATACCTTAAATCTGTAAGAGCAAATTGTTGTCTCGTGCAAGCACATTTGCATATTCACGTGTGGACACACCCACCAGTACAAATTGCTTAAAGAAGGCTCGTGTGTAAATATGCACACCAACTGTGGCCCTAGAATCTCCTTGCATAAAAACAACAAACAAATGTGCTTTTGTCTGTCTATGAACTCCCTGTGTGAGCAGACTACTGTGTATGTTCTGCAACAGAGATATGAATTCTTGCTTCATTCTCTCAGCCTGTGCTGCATCTGATTTTCTTCACTTCACTGGGCACCCAGCAGTCCAGCTACACTGCACTTGCACTCCACAATTTGTCTCTAAGAGATTCCCCAAATCACAAAACATCTTCTCTGCCATCCAACGTGCTCCCCATATATGCAGAAAAGATGGCCTGAAAAATTGGGTTGTGCTTGGAGCTCTGTGGCCTGGCCCACCGCTGCCATTGTGTGGCAGTGGTTTTAAAGATAAATGGCTGCATGTTAACCAGATTTGACATGCTGTATAAAGGCAGGCACCTTTGGTCCTATGACACAGCTAAACAGAAAACACAACAAGCAAGCCTGGCAAAGATGTCCAATGTGAAAGCAAAGACAACGATTTATCACATTGTTGTTAGGAAACATTAGCAGCTTTGGGGGTTGCCCTAGGACAGCAAAGACAAGGCAGTATGAAAATTGAGAAGGTTGAGGATGGAGAAATCTTAGGCAATGGAAGAGTCAATTTAGAAAGGGGGGAAATAGACACTGCAAAGGGATTATTTTTGTTTGTTTGTAAGGAGGAAGGTCTTCATGTCATGAACTAAGCAGCCAGCCAGTGTTCTGGGTGTTGGTAAGCCCCACTGGTTTGACTGGCTGTCTCAACATCCCAGTGATATAACATATTCTAGCATCAGTTTCTCAAGGGTTGACACTCATTTTTCTGTTTCGTTTTCAAAGTGACTTGCTGATAAATGAGAAGAAGGCTTCTGAGGATGAAAAACCCTCACACCTCACTTAGTCTCATATTCATCCTGAAATAGGGAATCAAACTGCCTCTCTGTAACTTTTTCAACTGTTGTGTTTCTTTTTCTCAATAACCCTCCAGCCCGCGATCACTGCTGCCTATGACTCTGGAAATTCCATGGCTGTAGTAGCATTTAACACATACTTTCTTCCTGGCTCTGGGCTCAGGCCCTTCTTGTCTTTCAATTGCCTTACCTGTAAAAAGATCAGTGAAATAATACTACCTATTTCACAGAATAATTGACAGAAAACATAGGAGAGACTTTTAGCAGTTTCAAAGGCATTAAGTGCTCTATCAATTATCCACCAGTGCTGGCTATGGCATTTCCTGGAGGTACCAGACACCTGCTATGAAACACAAACACGATAATGTCACTGTTCTTTCAGAAATACTTCATAACCTCATCATCCCTATTTGCTGGATAAAAGCTGGAGTTCTGGGCTAGGAGAGTCTTCTGCTCCAATACACTTTCACAGACTCAGTTTTGGTTCTGTGTTGCAGACATCTTAGATGGCTTGATCTTTTAGCCCTTTGTGTCCTCAGCTGCTTGTTTATGCCCTTCTCTTGGCCCAAAACACCTTCCATCACGTCACTTTTAGAACTCATCTTGTATGACAATATTTCCCTCCACCGCCAACTTGCCAGGAGGTATTCCCTTGCCACCTGCTCCCAGATCCAGCTATGCTGTTTTCTGTACCCTTTCCTCATAGGATACACAGTTCCGTACAGCTCCATCCCAGTTTCATCCTTCACCCACTGCCTTCTTTCTCACTACAAGATGGCACCTAGCTCCATCCATCATCCCCTATGGTCAATAGGTGTGCTGAGAGCAGAATGAACCCCACAAGTTCTTGCTAAAAGTCCAGAGGCCTAAAAAGGATACAGTGACATACTTTTTATCATCATTTCTAGAAGGTGAAAAAAGTTTGTTCTCTCATAATGAAAAGTTCAGCTAACCATCAGGAATAAAGGTGAAAGAGACTTTGAGTGAAAAAGAAAAACGCAGAGGCTAAGGTTGTGACTCGGATGGCAGACTGCTTGCCTACCATGCACAAGACCTTGTGCTTGATTCCTAACATGGCAGGGAAGCAGGCAGGGTGGTGCACACTTGTAACCCCCACATGTAGAAGACTGAAGCAGAAGGATCAGAAGTGCAAGGTCAACCTCAGCTACACAGCAAGTTCAAGAGGCCAGCCTGGGATACCTGAAACTTTGCGTTTTCTTTCATGAATCTGACAGCACCCTCAAAGAGGAACAGTGAATAGATCTAGTGACCTTACATGGCAAACTTTGAAAAGAAAAAGACTTTAAGAAAGAACTCGGGAGCCAGAACAGCCAAGCATCCCATGCCTTTTCAGAGGATGCTGATGCCTCCTGAGGATGAGGAAAAGAGACTGGCCAGAAGAAGTTTGTCTGAAAGATGCTGTCACCCTCAACACATTAACACAGGTGCACTCTCTTAGCTAGGTAGCTCCACATGGCCCTGCTTGTTGGCAGGGTATCAGAACCAAACATGAAGAGACAAGGAGATTTCTACTGCAAATTTCATGAGGCTATGAGGGGCTTGGAGCTCTACTGACATCTGTGATTTGCTCTGTTTTGGAATCTCTTGTGAGCCTGGAGTTCATCACAATGCTTTCCTTACTTTACCTCTCTCCTAAACTCTGAGCCAAGCCCCATGTGTCTGTAGGCCTTATGTTCCCAGGTTCTGAACCTAGGAAGTCGGCCTTTGAGGAGATCTGCCCCCTCTGCCCTTACTGGAGGTAGGCTGTATTAGAATATGAAGTCATGGTCATCACAGTTAGTGGGAAGCAGGAGCAGTGAACCGAGCAGGACCATGGAGTTAACTGTGACCTTTCAGGACTAATTTTCTCCCTACTTGTAATATTAAAAGGGAAACATACTTAAATATGGGAGATGTGACAACATGCTACTCAGAACAAGCAGCTAACTTGCCAGCTCCTCTAAACTTCACATTTCATTTGTACCCTAAAAAAGACAATGATGGGCCAAGGAGGAGCAGATCTGGACTGGCAACAGAACCCCAGATAGAGAGGGTTCCTTATTTTTCATCCCTCCCTGCAAAATGTGAGGGCTACCCAAAACATATCCTCAAAGTGAAGTCATGGCCTTTCTTCGAAAAACCATGCCAGATGTTTTCCATGAAAGAATCCAATGATCAAATTGATCGATGGCAGTTCACATATGCTCTGCATGAGTTTACCTGGATAGAGAGAGATCACTGTGCATAGTGCAAGACAGAGAAGCTGTTTAGGAAGCCCACAGGCCCATGGTGTCAGAGCTGTCCAGCCAGCCACCTGGACTCAAATTTGAGGTTAATTTTTTAAATCTTTAGTTCCATACTGTTTGGAGGGTCAGGATAAGCAGATGAGGGTTAAATTTCTCACATTAGCAAGAGATTTTAAAGGCTGGGTATTCCTCACTTTAGCAGCAAAAATAACTGCAAAAATCTAGATGTATAGACACAAATAATTTAAAATAAGATGACAAATTTACTCATGTTCCAAAAGAGAACACTTGAACTACATTGTTCATGTTCTGCTTTGTTAGAAAGTGGTGTGTTAGCTGAAAGAAAGGAGATATTCATAAGTAGAATTCATGTGTAGAAAAATTGTTTCTAGTAATGACTTTTAACCAGTCTCACAGGTTTATAGGAAATAATAATGATGAAAATTATAAGAAAAATAGAAGTGCTATGATAAGCTTCTGTTTCTTCCTTGAAATTTAAAAATTAAGTTTCAAGCATCTGTTGGATTAGTTAATGGTCTTTTCGGAGGTGCTACCGCACCACAAAAAGCTTTCCCTCTGCTTCTTATTGGACTGACGGGAAGTCTTCTCAGCAAACCAATCCATATCAAGCCCCCAGATCTGGCCCCTGCAACAGTTTTGGGCCTGAACTTTGTGTTGCTACATTTCTTAATCTAGGTTGAGAATATGTGTAACACAGACAGCAAAAAGCTGATGGACTGTGCCATCCCCATCCATGGCAGCATTTGTTCAGCATTTGGTACAAATGGGAGAAAAAAGATACAAAATGCATGGATTGATTTTCAAATTACCTCAATATTTTGAAAACATTTTCACCTGCATGCTGAGAATGCTAAGAAAGGCAAGGAAGGCAATTGTGCATTTGCACAGCCTCCACTGCATTCATTTATAAATTACCTCATCACTGACTGAAATTAACACTGATTCTTACAGGCAATTTCTCAATTTCCAATGCTAATTACATTTTTTTTACTTTTAAATTCTGTACCACCTGTTTTGGGCAAGACATCTTAGGCAGCGCGACCGCATTTAATCACAATTTTAATTAACCGCCCTGTAGATGTGAAAAAGAAGCAATTATAATGTAGATGAATGATGATTTTTCTGCATTAAATTGTTTTGTTTCCCTGGTATGTTGATTGTAACACAGCACACAAATACAGTAACTGTACAATTTTTTTCTATTGTAATTTAGTAATTGTTTTTGGAAAACCAGTTTGGGAATGAGTGACTTCATCTGTTTACAAATTGATTGATACTGTTCACTCGCTGATTGCTGCAGCGTATATTTTGGTATTGCACAGCCTAGCATAAAATATAATTAGAGATGCACAGGCTTTGCAGTACCATTTTGGAATCTGAAAATCAACTGTAACTGAAGTATGTTTTCCTTGAGCATACTAGTATCAGTTGGGGCTGATGAAATGATAATCAAAACAATGGGCTTCCCAATTCTACTACTAGTAGAAATCCTTGGTTTCAATCTGATAGTCTAATATGGCAAGTTTGTGAATTAGTCTCTACTAGGCCTGGGAGCTGGGGGCTGGCAAGTCTAAGGCTTGCGCGATTCCTTCAGATCTGTATCATAAGAAGCATACACATAAGGTAAAGAAACAGTGATGGGGGGAAGTTATTGCCTGAAAAACGGAAGGATTGTTTTTGCCACCTGGTCACAAGGCACTGGTGTGCTGTAGTACTATTCTATCTCATCTCCACACTATGATGCAATGAGATCAAATTCATGCTCCTGGCTTGCAGATACAGATCATTAAAGCTGTACCTCAGTGCAGATGAATCCAAAGATCTTACTTATGTGAAGCAGAGCTTGCTCCTTGCGCAGCTAGGAAAGGAAATTCGTGGGGTGGGTGTTGGGGGGTGGGGGCAGCAGACATGGATACTTGTTTCTGAAGCCTTATGTCAACTGTATGCTAAGTAGAAGGTCTATGCTTTACTACTTTCTTGTGAATTAGCGATCCCTCCAGGGATGGCCTAGATTAACAGCATACCCAACTCAATCTCAGGGACATTCTCAGTTAATGCACTTCATTGGTAGCACAGGGCTGGTGTCTCCCTCCAATCATC